>NC_139702.1:53503586-53528586 GCF_964188405.1 Protomyctophum parallelum | reverse complement strand
TTTGGCCCAACTTCACCTAGACTGTATTACCTTAATAAACATGGTCATGAATACTTTCTTCTTCCAGTCACTAGTTTAAAGTCTCATTTCTAATGTCATAATATTCTTTTTGGAAAATTATGGTCCCATTAATTAAAAAAATGACCATAAAGAAAAAAAAACATCGCGTATGTTCTGAGGGGCGTGGCTACCATTACAGTCTATGATCGGGATTCCCCTCCCACTCGAGTCAAAATAAAAACCAACGGAGAAGAAGGGGGGAAGTCCCGCCTCGTTGTCTGGGCAGCCAATGACCAGCTGGTATACAAAACGGAGCCAGCCAATGGCCAGCTGGTACCAAAGATGGCGACTTACATCAGGAATTAGCATATTATTACAGGCTTCATTTTACGTTCATGTTAGACCCGGGGAACGCTTTGTCCATATTTTTTACAGTCTATGGTTTCTATAAACACTGTTATGTGTTGTCTGCAACCATAACCTGGTCACTTAAATTGTTTTCCACCATTTAGGTAGTTTTTCTCTGCAATGACGCTTCTGGACGTCGCGCGTGGAGGATTTCAACCCCTATTTTATTTTATTTTTAGATTCGTTTTTGGCTCTTTTGCCTCTATTGATAGTTTCAAGTGAAGATAGACAGGAAAGAGGGAGAGAGAAGGGGAGAGACACGCAGCAAAGGTGCTAGGGGAGCAATAGATGGACTCCTACAGATCTGTAACAAATGGAACCTTACGGGTTAATTTGGTTCCATTTGTACACTCTCAGAGTAAATTAACGTTGATGACTTTACAGTGTACATTGGGGTCCCAGAGATTTTTTATTTTTTTTATCAAATGGGGGTCTGTGGCCTAAACCCTTAAGCATATCAACCTTATGTGTCCGGGTAGCTCAGTCGTAGAGCTCTCGCCTTTGGACCACAAGTCCATGGGTTCGATCCCGGGCACCGCCAACTATATGAGCGTATGAGTAGCACGGCTTGGTGCAGCATGTTGTGCGGGAAGTACTGGGAGCTGATGGTAGGTGTGGCGCTCCAACCCAGCAATCCATCTCCCAGGGGTCTAGCCGCTCGCATTGTAACGGGAATAGACTCCCGCATGTTACCGGCTGATACCGACAATAAGCTACTCCCGAGTCCCGACCTATATCAAACTGGGGGTCCTTGAAGATAAAAGGGTCAAGAATCACTGTCTTAGGACAGTGTCTCTAACCACTAAGCCACCTTTCCAATGCCATGACTACGACCATGTGTCCATTTGCTGTATCGTCCTGCTGTGTGTTAACCTGACACTCATATTGTGGTTTTAATAAACTGCGTTGAGTGAGACCCACCTTCCCAGCAATGTAAAGCATGTGCGTGTCAGGGTCGTAGAAGGGGAACAGGACCCCTGATGAACTGTCTTGGTCCTCTTGTAACAAAGGCACGGAGAGGTCATCCTGTCCACACACAACACACACACACACACACACACACACACACACACACACACACACACGATGCAGATATAGAACAATAGTTAGCAATTCCAGTTCTGGGAACTATGGATCGTTGGTCGTAGTTCAGGATGGCATAGACTATATGATGCCATAGTAAAATGATAATCATTTTACTACATTTAGTGTCTAGTAAAGAACATAGAGTTCTTGATCATAACGGTCAAAGATGGGTCTGCCCATTCACTACATAAATATCACTGTACAGTCCAGTATTAAACCGATTGAGTGCTCAATCCTAATCCCCGTTTCAGCCATAATCCCCCGCCCATTCCATACTTGTCCACATTATAAACACAGCAGCAACACAGATACAGTTCTGAATCTCAACACAGCAACACACAATTCATTTTCTTATGTCAACTGTAATGCTAGATAGTCATACTGTAGTTATTGTACAGTTTGGTGATTAACGTAGTTCATTAATTTGTCCACCAGATGGGGTACTTACTGTATAGGAGCCAGGCACAACTAGAGCAACTTTAGACTTTTGGCAAAAGAAAGACTGTTGTAGAGAGACTCCATGTCTCTTCTAACCAACACTAACCCATGTCAAGCTTTCTACGTCATAGTGCTGTTTTTAGGTTGTAGAACACCCCTGTTTCCATAGTGTTGCTTTTAGGTTCTAATCTAGAACGCTACTAACAGTAGGTTATGGAATCATAGTTCAGTCACACTATAGAACTCACCTGTTTAGATACAGTAGACATAGATATTGGCTCTGTCTCATTTGAAAAGTAACATACTGTTGTTATAAATGTATGGATAGGTCATAAACACCATAATTCCGTTTATAGCCACATACTTTGCATATAACACGGATTGCTATAACATTCCATAAACGGCACATCTTCATATCAAACAAACGCACCAAGAATATCCCAGCGCAATGATCACTTCCTCTTCTATGTTTGACATGGAAGTACAACGGGATCCGATGGTAATTCCGACGGAGCATTAGTCCGACATGTCGGACTAGCGCTCGAACATGCGCTGTTCCCGTGCTGGCTCTCGTGGCTCAAGTTGACTTGAGACGGCGCCCCTCCGTCACGGTCTATGGGGAGGATTTCAGTGTAATATGTACAGATCTTGGGGTTTTCTATAGTAGTGTTATGTACGGAATTGCCAATCTGTGTTATTTTACCATGTTTGGGTGAGACCGGGTTGCATCTGGAGTTCTACTGTTCTCACTCCAGTTTTCATTCTCAATCTTACAGTGGTTGTAGGTCTCCAGGCAGGTCTCATGAGCAACTATTTAGTACATTATCAAGATGCTGTTGTAATCCTCACCAGGTCCCACAGTGCTATCTGTCTTGCGTTCCAACGTGAATTGCCCGTTGTGATCAGCATCTTCAGGTTGCCCAATATAAGAGCCTTGCTGGCTTTGTGGGTCTTACAGTTGGCCTCCTACAAATCAAGGAACACCACACACACACACACACACACACACACACACACACACACACACACACACACACACACACACACACACACACACACACACACACACACACACACACACACACACACACACACACACACACACCTAGTCAGTTATTTCTTGTGTAATTTCTGTACTTAAATTGTTGATTTAACTGGTTATACATTTCTGTGTCTTGTGTTTATTGTGAGCAGGTGTTGTGTTTTATGCCTTACAATAAAGGTTTTAAAGTAATGAAGATATACTATTGCTAATTACAACATTTAGGGTTGCAGTTCATCCAGCACATTGTGTCACGGTTCTGGAGTACTCTCTGTACTGCCACGTAGGAAGGAGGTGAGAGCAGACAAACGTAAGGAGTGTGAGTCATGGCCTGGTGACCCAGGGTTTGGAGAGCTATGCTGTGGACAAGGGTGTCAGTTTTGGCTGTGTGGTGTTGGAGGAAAAGGGTAGGGGGGGGGGGGGGTTGTGTGTGTGTGTGTGTGTGAATACAAGAAGACTCACCCCGTTTCTGTTTTCCTCCCAGAGTTTTCCCCAGTGAGGGGTGGGAGAGGCTGGACAGCAGACGGCTGGATTTTGAATTTTTTCTAACTATAAACTTTCATGACAGCAGACATGCCTAAGTACAAATATAATTTATGAAAAGCTACTACATTGAAGTCTGTTCACAGAAGTTGTTGTGGGATATGTGGGGATTATCTGACGAGGTACCATTTGAGTGGGCAAAACCTTACATATACTAAATAATACTAAATTGTTTATAGGGTCAATATAAGTAATATAATATAGCCTTTCCACAGGAGTATCTTTTTATATTTTTCCAAAAAGAATAAAAACAGCCAATAGCATATTACAAAGTTATCCCCCTCACTGGGGAAAATCCCGGGAGGAAAAACGGGCACGCACCGGGGTGAGTCTTCTTGTTACCGTGTGTGTGTGTGCGTGTGAGTGTGTGTGTGTGTGTGTGTGTGTGTGTATGTGTGTGTGTGGACTGTAGAAATGAGACACCTGGTGTGAGACACCGCACACACAAATATAATATACTGTACATAAAAGGCCCACAAACCTGCAGCAGGTTCCCTGTGCGTGGCTCCATCAGTCTGACTTTCTTGTCCTTGCAGGTGGTGGCCAGCAAGCTGCCATCGGTGTTGAAGGACATGGACAGAACCACGTCTGTGTGGTGACTGATGGTCCGAACTGGGTTCTTTATCACCTGCTCTGGACAGTCCAGGTTCCAGATCATCACCTGGGAAACAACGAGGGCAAGTGTATTGGCTGAGATTCGAACCCGGGTCTCCCGCATGGGAAACCAAAAAATGTGCCCATGCCATGTTGCCCTATGCTATGGTGTCACACATCTGTTGTTATGTTGTACTGTTTTACTAGTATGCAAGCACATGCAAGGCAGACAATTTAAGTATACACACATGCACAAACTCTCTCAAACATGCACACACATTGGCAGACATACATAACCTGACGCTGCCAGATCCAAGAAGCTTGCTACACACATTTGTTTCACAGCTTATTGGGATCTGGGATCTCGGGAGCCAATTCGATGACAGGGCTGTTCCTTTTTTTCAAGATACTTGGTAGATGATTGGATGGGACCGTCTGTCTATCACCATGTGGGCGTGCAAACACAACCAATCATATTGACGTGTCTACGTGACGTATGGTAGGTGCGACAGCAGGAAGTAAACAAGTAGTCCAGTATTTCGCACATATTTCGCACATATCCCGCCCTGATTGGTTCGAACCGGGAGCGGTTTGGTGTTAGCTCAACCCCCTGAGCGATCTCAGATGGATGCTGTCTTGGGTAACATGGTTACTCAATACCGCCCCCATCTGGCAGAGTCAGGTTAAGACATACATGCCACACACAAAACCACGCGCAAGAAAATGATTTATCATTGTGACAAATGTTCAAGATGTAAGTCAAGGTGAGATATGAAAAAAATACAAAAGAAATCACACATTAAATGTACAAATAATATTCTGGAACTATAGGATTGCCTACGTGGTGTCCTGATTGGACCAAATCAGCTGGAGATGACACAGCTGGTGTAGCTAATTGTAAAATCATCTGCAACCATGTGGGTGATTGATTCAGCACTTTTAACGTGTTTCCTGTCACACTTACATTCCAAATGTTTTGCTAGAACATAAGAGTACCACTACCTACACAAACACCTTTCCATGCATGTTTTGACAAGCACAATAACCTCGTATGACATTTTCCTAACGATTATGTGCAGGCTCTGGCTTGGCTGAGGTGCAGCAATAATAAGCATCATGTTTGTCATCAAGATCTGACAGCTAAATTAGATCCACGCTGCTCTGAAAAAGCTGTGACCCGTTTGGCTGCAGATTCTTTGATTGTGTACATGCGTGCGTGCGTAGGACAGGTTGATGTGTGCATGTGTGTGTGTGTGTTACCTGGTAGTCATATGCAGTACTAAAAAGCACGTTGTTAGCGGTGGGGTGCCACTCAATGAGGCCCACTCTGCGGCTGTGACCCTGCAGCTCCTTCCATGGTACTGTCAGGTTCTTCAGCACACCGTGAGGATGGATGTCCCACACCTTCACCTGGTACACACACACACACACACACACACACACAGTATATAACAGGACTCTAATAGCACTTAAACAGACAGCAGAAACTCTACACATTAACAGTGGGCTGCACCAAAAGGACAGCGTCGTTATAGCTGCATTTCATGTCATGAAAGGTGCTATACAAATAAAGTTTTATTATTATTATTATTATATATTATATTTAGTTTCCCCACCCCCGAGTATGACACAGTTCTTCAGTAATCCATACAATACAATGCTACTACCAAGGTGTTGCAAGATGTTCTATTTAATTAAGCCTAATTGTATTTTGAGGTCAGCCATGCTTTTACATTAGTTTTGAGTTTGGTAGGGAGTCGTTTAGTTATTATTTTTCTGTAAGCCAATCCTGAAGTCAAATTAATATAAACCCCTTAAGTGCCATGCACTCATTTATGTACTTCGGTTTCCCCTAATCCAGGGTCGCAACATCCATTTACAGTTATATTACAGTGCATCATTTCACACACATGTATACTTCACTTGTGCAGGCAGCCCAGACATAATTGCACATTTCTTAAATATTTTATATCAAGTTAATTTCATTCCACATTACTCTGGGGCGGGGATATTGAAGAGTTCATTCTGCAGGTTTTGCTTTGACCCAGTGTTTTTAGCCTGAGCTCATGTGGAATGTGTCTGTGGAATGTAACACTGTCCTTAGCACACTAATAAAAGTATCGTCCTGTTTCTGCATGTTCATAACCAATCAGAACGCACAAAAGGGTGTTCAGTGTTATGTGTGTATTCATTGTGAATGATGTGTATGCATTTACTTTTATGTCAAGTGCATGTACTGTATGACACTTTGTGTGTGTGTGTGTGTGTGTGTGTGTGTGTGTGTGTGTGTGTGTGTGTGTGTGTGTGTGTGTGTGTGTGTGTGTGTGTGTGTGTGTGTGTGTGTGTGTGTGTGTGCACTAACCGTGGCATCCTCGGAACAGGATGCAATGCAGTAATCATTGAAGGGATTCCATTTGATGTCTAAGACGTTTCCTCTGTGACCTGATACTCTGGGGTGATGGGGGTCCACTTTCCCTGTCTAACAGAAAAGCAAACGCACAACAAAAATGTTGAGTTACAACATGACCAGTGTTTTGTCTTAATACATTTCGGTTTGTTTTTTTTATCAGTAAGACAACATGCTTTGGTTCATTTCATGCCAAAATATTTTATAACGCTGTCAATGTTATACAAATGTGATTGAAGAGCTCTATTCCCAGGACAAAAAGTTTGAATTATATCATATTCCACATCATGTGTTATGAATGGCAAATCACATTTGCCATTAAAACTATTCTCTCAGCTAATGATTATTCCATGTTAGTCTAATTTCTTTAAGGACCACCAGATGGAGGCATTTTGGAAGGAAATTGTATGCGTTCCATGTAGATTTTGGGAAAGTAGTTGCAGAGCACAATAATTAAAAGCCTCAAAGCGACAATTTGGGGGTTCAAGCCAACACAGACTGTTAAAAGTTGAAAGCTGCAAGCTGCAAGACCCATGGCAGTTTCCGACACCCGTAAAGATAACTAATTCATTTAGCATAATTGGACATACACAAATGTGTTTTTTAGCTTTGGTTCCACATAGAAACATGTTCACAAAATGTTTTAGTTTACCGGCTCTGGCTCTACAGATAAAAAGCCCATTCATTCAGCCAAGTTTTTATTTATTTATTACGTATTTTACATCCTTTGTCACAGAATCAAATGTTTTATGATCACGATTCACCAGGAGCTTGGATGCCTTGGTTACAGGCTTCAAATAATGAATCTCTATCGGCTGATTGAATGGGCTTTTTATCTGTAGAGCCAGAGCCGGTAAACAAAAACATTTTGTGAACATGTTTCAACAGTTTAATAAAAGATGTCCAGTAAGTTTGATGATGTTTGGACAAATTCCATCGATTTATGGGAAATTTGTGGAATTGATTGGCAAAGATATTATTGCACACCTGGTTCAACATTGAAATATATGAATTTTGTAATGATTTTACTTTTTGAGTGGTGCAACCACTCCTACATCCAGCTTGCAATGTCCGTGTACCTGTGTACCTGTGTACCTGTGTACCTGTAACTATGAGCATGAGTGGTGTGCGCATGTGTGAAATTGGAACGAGAGAAGTATGTGACATGGCTGCCACCTGCTGGACGCAAACGATACAGAGAAGAAATTGGAACGATACAGAGAAGAAATTGGAACGATACAGAGAAGAAATTGGAACGATACAGAGAAGAAATTGGAATGATACAAATTGGAACGATACAGAGAACCAATAGACGGGAGTTGCACCACTCGGTTCACACTGGTGTGATTTTTTTTTATATAGTTGAAGTCGTGTGACACTTTTTGTGATGACTGCCCTAACAGTGGTTGACTTTGGTCTACAGGTAGGTAGGCCAATGTGCTGAGACACACTCCTTTGAAGTTCATTGGTCAATAGAGGGCATGCGGGTGATCAACATCATACCCTGCCGGAAGTTATGCGGGAACGCCTACTTTCTGTCCTTGACAGCTCATACACCCAAACAGAAACATAATATCTGATTGTATTAAGTAGCAGTCAGACTGGTGGAGCTAAAAAGATTGTATGTATAAGAGTTGAGCATGATATTATATCAGTCAATATTCGCCTATATATTGTCAACCGCAAATGTCTGTCTGTCTGTCTGTCTGTCTGTCTGTCTGTCTGTGACAGACAGAAAGACAGACAGTCTGTCTGTCTCAGACTGTCTGAGACTGTCTGTCTGTCTCAGACTGTCTGTCTTTCTCAGACTGTCTGAGACAGACAGACAGACAGACAGACAGACTGTCAGACAGTCCGTCCGTCCGTCCGTCCGTCCGTCCGTCCGTCCGTCCGCCCACGCCACCCCACCCCACCCCCTCCTCTCTCTCTCTCTCTCTAATCGGTTGGGCCTTACAGAGAGAAGAAAAATCCCTTTTGTGCTGCCGAGATGAAAAACTTAAAAGGAACAATAAAAACCCAGATAGGCAGGTATAAAATTGAATTGAATGACCATAAATAACATAAATAACCTGGACACATATGTGTTTTTCACCACCTTCTAGCAAACAGACATAACGTCTGTGTGTTTGTCTGGGTTATAATTCTGTTGTGCACAGAAAACGTAATGTTTATACAATTTACAATCTCATAGGAATTTATGAAACCCCTGTAGAAAGAGAAACATCAACATAAAACATATAGGGTTTCAGCCCCTTTGTCTTGATAACTCCTAATAACAGATACCATAACATAATACTGATATATCAGTCGGGCGATTTCAGTCTCTGTCTGTCTCTATCGTGACAATTCATTACAATAAACATTTTTTTGTGCCGAACAAATAATTAGAAAGAAGAAAAACAACAAAATAGGTGTTGTACCCTGCCCTTTTTTTCTTCTTTCTAATTATTTGTTCGGCCCAAACAAATGTGTTTATTGTCATGATTTGTCAGCAGCTGAGGTGGCTTTGTCAGAGGCTTTAAAGGCCTATAAATAAATACTTTATGGGAAAAGAAATCCCATTTCTGAAGCGGAGAATGAAAAAAATCTGTTATAAAACCAGCTCACCCCAAACAAAATAAACTTAAAAGGAACAATAAAACCAAGATAGGCAGGTAGAAAATAGAATTGAATAACCGTAAATTGCGCCAGTAATGATGTAATCTGAACATATGTGCTTTTCACCACTTTCAAAAACACACACACACACACACCTCGCTCACACGCGCACGCACGCACGCACGCACGCACACACACACACACACACACACACACACACACACACACACACACACACACACACACACACACACACACACACACACACACACACACACACACACACACACACACACACACACACACACACACACACACACACACACACACACACACACACACACACACACACACACACACACACACGTTTTCTCCTTGTGATGTAACTCACATACCGGCCAGCTGTCATGATTTGAATAAGACGACCTCATTCCTACAGGTTAGGACGTGTAGTCTTGCCTGCATACACACATCCCAGCAAACTCTGACAGTAGCAGAAACCCAGAGAAATTATCAATTACAAATGGGGTTCATCTTTTATAAACCACTTGACGCTGTTCTGGTGGTGAATATTTTGTGAAATATAGCAGACTAAGGGTCGATTCATACTCCTATTTTACCGCTGTTTCGGCGCTGTAGTGCCGAAATGATTTCGGCTCGTCAGAAATTTTCAGTAGCACAGAAGAGCCGACTTTAGGACGGTACCCGCCCCCCCCCGAACCTCAAATGACGTCAAATTGTAGGCTCTACAGCGCCGAACCGACTTTTATTCGGCTCTAAAATAGGAGTATGAATCGGCCCTTACAAGCTCAAAATATGTGATCGTCTGTCTCTTCAGCAAAGAGTATTTGGTGTAGACAGGGTAGAACTAATATTAGATCTAATATAGAGCCCTGGGGGACCCCAGTCAAAAGTCTATATAGGGTATATAGGTGGTTAATTATGCTGCAGTCCATATTGAAGCTAACCTCTCGAAATTGTTTATACAGAAACGGGTTCTGACACACACGCACGCACGCACGCGCACACACACACACACACGCACGCACACACGCGAGCGCGACCCCTTTGGACGTTAAAGACACACGTGCGCGCGACCCCTTTGGACGTTAAAGGTGTGTTTGTTATAAGGGAATGACATAAGTACTGCCCTGGCCTGAGGCCTGTTGTGCCATTACTCCATCCCCCAAAATGTACAATAAACACAATATGAACATTGTGTGCTTGGGGTAGACGTGTGTCTTAATGTAATGACACAAGCACTACCCATGAGCCCCACAGGCTTGTTGTCTGTATCCATACAAAAAGTGTGTGTGTGTGTGTGTGTGTGTGTGTGTGTGTGTGTGTGTGTGTGTGTGTGTGTGTGTGTGCGTGTGCGTGCGTGCGTGCGTGCATACATACATGTGTGCACGTGCACACATACATGTGTGCACGTGCACAGTGCACACACACAGGTAGGATGTGAAAGGTAAATATGGTAGACTGGATGCTGTAATTGCACTTTGTTGAGAAGGAGAATGAGAAGGAGGGTTTAAAAAGATGAGTTATGTCATTCCAAAGCTCATATGCAATTCCTGTCTATGCCAGGAGGAGAGGTGATAAATCCAAACAACCCCCCTTTAAAAAAAAAGACAGAGAGACAGAAGTAGAGAGAGCGAGAGAGAGACCAAGGAAATGAAGGAAAATTGGGGAGTGCTCTTTGATGTATGGCTCTGGCTGAGAGAGATATGAGAGGACTGTAAATTCTGCCAGTGTGAGAGCGGGGAGGTCGGCTTGCAAAGGCCCTGGGCAGACGCACACTTCAAAGACCACTCAAGTTTATTTAAGCGATCTTAAGGGATCACCATTAATAATGAGAAATCACTCTTAATAACGTGGGTGACTGTGATAATAATTACATATAACATACCTCTGCTTAATGAATCACTGTCTATCGCATGATATATATATATGTAGTATCCTAAGATTAAAAAGGACCACATACAGTACGTGGAACAAGGCTCGCACAGTTCGCGTTCAAGCACATTTCTACCACCTTCAATGAGCATAGATTAGAGACATTGCAGAGCAGCACCACTCTTATATTCCTTCCTATGCCAGCATTTGTTTCTTTTAGCATTTGATTCATGTTCATTGTTATACTGTTATATTGGATCGCCCTCTTCATATTTCAATGTCCCATTGGCCGGCACTAATACATTAAATCTCTCAAAGCCATCCAGCACTTGAAGTGTGTATGAAATGAACTCTAACCAAAGTGTGAGCATTGGGTTAGCTAGCATCCAGGGATGTTTGTTCCAGCACTACATCAAATGGATCAATAATCTATATAGGACAGCTGACTTTTACAGGTGAGCAGAGAGAGAGAGACAAGAGCAGAGAGACATTTACGGCGGGGCTCCACCGGGTGCATTGCGTCTCCGTCGCGTGCGTCAAAAAAACGAACCGGGGCAAATTGAATGCAGTCACACAAGGCAACACGGGCAGTGGAGCCACCCTTCATTGATTAAAAAGGGAACATTCCCTGACGGTGGCGGAGACGCGACGCTGACGCGCCCGGTGGAGCCCCGGTGTTAGGTGGAAAATGTATGAACAAAAACACAGGAAACACTGCAATATGAATTCTGTGGTGAAAACTTGGCTTAATGTAAAGATAGCGTAACATGCTGAAACAGCTATAACAAAGCATGAGTGAGGAATATTAATTAATGCTTAAAGGGCTAGACCACTTTGGTAGAGGTTTGGGCTGTGTAGTTTCCTTGCCATGATGTACATAGCTTCAAAGGTGGGCAAGAAAGCAAACAAAAACTAAATAAAAACTAAATAAATAAATCCTCCATTGATTATAAATTGATAATCCAATACTTACATTGTATAGTGAAGTTTCTGACAATATAGAACATCACAATCTGGATCTGGATCCGTATCCAGACCCACGGATGCAGACAAAAGTCTACAGGAAGATGTAATTTATATAAAATAAATAAATAGTACCGGATTTGGTGATGTTCTATATACTGTAGTCAGAATCAACTTTGTTTGCATTCGTTTATGGGCTAAAAGAACTCACAGTACATTATGTCAATGGGGAGTATAATTTGTTCCAGTAGTCAATATTGAAGTTACCATTTGTTTGTTTCTATTTTACATAATTGTAAGTCAGTCAGATAACTCACAAATAGATTTAACCAACATGTATTCTAGAATGAGAATAGTGTTCATCATCATTAAACATTAAGAGCAGGAAGATAGATAAAATAATAATAAAATAACAAACCCCCATGGGGAACAGAAATAACAGAGCGCACCGGTGGTGCTGAGGTGGTGGTGGGAGCAAACATCACATAACTACAACCAGGCAGGAACCATATGCAGAAGGAAGGCAGGAAGAATGCATGCAGTCTAGGTGAGCTTAAATATACACATCAGTGTATGACATGTGGGTCTTATACACCCACGTAGTAATGCAGCGTAAACCCCTCGAGTACATGTATGCACCCTTGAGCACAGCATGAAACCCTCGAGTATATCTGACTGAACTCACTCTGCAAGCTACGTATCATTTAGCCTGATGTTGTCAGCACGCTTTGTTTACACACAAAACCTTAAATGTGACAATAGGTTCTACCAGGTTGGGTTCATTGTACACTCACATGATGGAGAGACAGGACGAGAAATGCCCCGCCGCCAGCACACTCTGTGATGACGGCGAGGAAGCGTGGGTTGACGGCACAGAAGAGGTTGTCCTGGACAGAGCGCGTGATGGGCACGCCATCGTAGCAGCTCTCCTTGGTGGCAGCCTTACCGAAGACATGGCGGAACTTTGAGCTGCGGTACTGGGGACGCCATGACATCTGGAGATGGGGGGGGGAGAGAGAGAGAGAGAGAGAGAGAGAGATAGATTAGTTTATGCACAATATTAGGCCTTGGCCTGGAAGACAGGTCAGGTAGTCCACGAACTTGAGTGTTTCACATTACATTATTGTACAGACAGAGTGAAAAAAAGTGATGATTTCATCACTTGTGGGAAAAAGGAGAGATGGGGAGTTATTTTAGTTTTTGGGGGTATTGAGACAGGACAGTGTATAGACATGAAAAGCTAGCCAGATTGGGATGACTTTCAACACAGGTCTTTATATGGAAAGCACAGCGACTGCTTGAGTGACTTCAGGACCGTCCATCTCAAAGTTAATTTGATTCCTTTTTTTCATAACTATTTCTGCCGCCCGCACCATTTTGTATTTCCTATTCAAGAGTAGGAAAGCTGAGCGTGAAGTGTTCTAATTCTAACCGTTCAAATGTCTCATCCTGGATTGATCATGGAAAAGAGTTGCTAAGCCAAAAATAGCACTGACAAGATGAAGTACAGATAAGCTGAACCATTAAAAAAAAAAAAAAAAATCCCAATCCAAAGAAGCCGGTATACCGCCGTCAATTTCACAACAGCGAATGAGCAATGACAGCAAAAGTGAGTTCCCCATGTCCATGTGCCTGCTTTTAAGGCAAACACTTTGACGATGAGCCAGCGAGTCGATGCACATGTCATTAGCGTGCATGCTAAGTGGTTGTGGGACAGGACCTGGCGAGCCATCATGTCTGCTGTGTGTGCCGACTCTCCCCGCCTCCCTGCCTCTCGCTGCTGCAGCCTGATCATTATTTATGAATTAGAGGGGCGGACGAGGGCTGATGGATGCTAGGTTAAATGCTACACAGACCCCAAACATGTCTTGAGACACAAGAGAGAGGGTGATGATCGCGCGGAGAGGGGGACAGAAAGGTGGACATGTTCTAATAATATGGATGGACACAACATTTACATTGTGTTCGGTCATAGTGCCCTTGAAAATGGCACTATCATTCCACAGCTTAATCACTGTAAGTACTAATTCACGGTAAATACTGTAGTGATGCACTAGAAGTATTACATCAGCTAAAAGGCCATATATATAATATAATTGTGAAAACGATGACATCTGAAACGTAAACATAAACTAACCCCTAACCCTAGTGGCTGAAACTCAAACGGATTACCCCGAGACGTGTCACGCGTGTGTCAGAAACAATACTAGTAGAACCCTCACGACAACAATGACATCATTTTCTGGGTTTTTGCAGAAGGGACAGGACTGGCCCCAGGCCAGCCAGATGGTGTCTTCATAAACATAATGACCATGAAGGCAGACACAATGACATCACTTGCGAGCGAAAGTAAAAATAACAGTGTTTGGTTAGGGTGACGCGGGCGTGGCTGCCTGGCTGGCGTGCGGCTGCTGGCCAAACAGTCAGAGCGGGAAACAGGGGACAATAAGGGACGATGTTGATGTTTCAGGGCATTCAGCTGAAACTGTAAGATGAAGCAGATGCATCTGAACAAATGTGGCTTCCATGTTGATTACTACACGTGGCCAGTCTATGGTGTCATTCCTCTATGACGTATCTGTTACGTATGACTCCATATCTGGGCAAGGTTTCACCCTTGATCCAACCACCCCAGACTTCCACTATAAATTATTTTATCCACGTTGTAAGTTATTTTATATAAATGAAAAGGCCCGGGCCGCCGGCGTGGTGGTCCGGGCGCCCTAGGCTGCAATGCCAGCCTAACAGCGCGTCGCTGGTTCGAGTCCAGATCCTGACGACCTTTGCTGCGTGTTACTACCAAGCTCAAACATCTCTCTCTCCCTCTCTCTTAATTACAAATATAAAGAACATAATTACGTGACAATAAATTCCTGTAGGTAATTTAAGACATTTGGTGATGATCATTGCACGATTAGCCTTGGCCACACTGACAGGGAGACTCACAGAAAGACAGACAGACAGACAGTCCGACAGTCGTGGACGTATTTCTTAAATGAGAGTCAATACCTAAATACCTAATACCCAATATATATATTGTTAATTGTTATACTTAATAATATATTGCAACTTATTCTTCAATAATGATAGAATATCGACACAAAACAAACCCAAGTTAGTTGTAGTTTCATGACCACAAAATCTTGCAAGGTTATTGGGATTATCACTTTGGCCACAATCACATAAGCCCTACAGGGTAATGAACCGTAAAGCTAGAGTCTGGTATGTCTGGCATAAACAGTGAGCTAAGTCCAGAGTAAAACAGACAGACAGAGACAGAGAGGGTGGCCGTTGGTTCGAGACACTCCACTTCTCCATTTACTCCCGCTCCCCTATCGTCTTCTACCCCCAGGCTGCTGGAGGCATCCCAGTGCTGTCACTCTGGAATGTTCTGCCCAGTGTGATTCGTTAACCTTTCTCAGGTGTGTGACTCAAAACCGCCTCAGGACACTGTCGCTCCAACGCAGAGACAAGCCGCCCCCAGCTGCTGCCACACTGTTCACTGTTCACTGTTCACTGTTCACTGTTCACAAATGGAACTCTCTCTTATAGAAAACAAAGCGTGCAGAGGTAAATGATAAAGATCAACCTGTTGTGAACAGTGGAGTATGTGGTTTGTTAACGGCATCTGCCAGCTTACACATATAACACTTCTGGACTTGCTTTTGTTCGGCAAAATGTATTGTGATATTTATAGAAATAAAAGAAGAGTTTCACCAGATATACGGTATGATGACATATTTAATTTCAATAGCTCTTGCAACTGGGAACACGTTTCCGTTCCTCACTCATAGAAATCAATGTACACATTGCTGAGAACGATTGCTCGTTCACTATGCACACAGTCCTACACTAGCAACCAAGAAGTCACCGAATCAAACGAAATGATGTTGAAAGGATTTGACTATTTTTCTTCAACATTAGTCATGAAAAATGCAAACCTTGCTATTCAAATCTGCCCAAGGCATGACCCACATCCGTCTGTACATAAGCTTTTACTTAATCACTCTTAAGCTATGTAATCACGAATGTTTTCTCTGCATGTCATGTGCTTTCCTCCATATCAGGACAATTGGATTGTACTGTATCTGACAATCAGTTTTCTAGCTATTTCTATTCTTCTATGTTGGTTACTTACTTCTGTAATCGGTTGTGTGTGTGTGTGTGTGTGTGTGTGTGTGTGTGTGTGTGTGTGTGTGTGTGTGTGTGTGTGTGTGTGCGCGCATATACGTGCGTGTGCATGCATGCGCGCGTGTGTGTGTGTGCGCACGCATATACGTGCGTGTGTCTGTGTGTGTGTGTGTGTGTGTGTGCATACATGCATGTGCATGTGTGTGCATCTACATAGAGCAGCAGTTATCCATGAATTGTTGCGTTCCAAGGAAGCTGTGGTTATTGTGTGTGAATGCATGCAAGTATACAAAATCATTCACTCCCCTTTTTTTTAAACACACCTGCCCTGTTCTACCACCAAAAAACCATTGGCTTGTCTATGACACCTTCCAAGAATCATCAAAGAGAAATGAGGCTGACTCCATAAAGTGCGTCAGGAATTACCGGCTGACTCAACTTCAAAAGAAGAAAATCATAAATTCTTCAAACTTAAGAGTGCAGTTACAGTCACATTTAGTACTGGTGGTGTAAATCAGCTGTGTTTACAAAAAGGGGAGAGACAGGCACTTGCACACTCAGGTCGCTGACAAGTTGCAAGACAGCATGGCAGTGTGAAGATAATATGGCCTAATCCTACATGACAAGTGGAACATACTGGATTGAAGATGATGCGTTAATGACTAATTACTTACAATTGTGAGTATCTGGGGTGAACTGAGCACATGCAGTACTTGTCAGAATCAGTACTGTGATGATGATAACCTACAATCCTGCCTGCCTGGAGTTCAAGATTGACCCGAGTCTTCGACTCTTTGCTGACTCAGCAGATATGAAGGGGGCAGGGTTGGTACAGACAGCAGTTGGTAGACAGCTAATCTTGATATAATGTGTGTGTGTGTGGGGGGGGGGGGGGGGGGGGGGAGAGCTGAATTGCACAAACAGAAAAGAGTAGTGCCATGATCATTGCCAACTAATTTATGATGTTGATTTCAGTTTCAAATCTGAACATGAATAGTTGAAATTCACTGGATGCCAGGTAGGTTGTGATTGTGACTACACCCACACACTGTTACGCTGAGCCATGTAGTTCCATTCCTGCAGGGACTTAACAGCAGGTGCTCAGCATGACAGCGTGACAGCTAGCCCGTTAGTTCTCAACGCAGAAGTGATGATGAAACCACTACTGCTCACTGGCTATTTTTAACACTGCTTCTTGCTGATCAAACGGCTGTCAGCCACCCTCAATGACGGCACAGTGGCACGAATCACGATGCAGGACGCTTCTAGACTGGCTTCATGTCTCAGGCACAACGTGAGAGGAGACTGCAGTAGTTAGTTAGTTCTCGGGTCAGCCTCTGATCACTTCTATTTCTGGTCGTCTGGGCACCTTTATGTGTATTTGAGGATCACAATAATAATTTCTGGACATAATTATGGCACTGACCCATGGGATCCGTAATATTAGGTTACTTCTGCATAGCTTATTACAGGCCATGCAGCGTTGCGTCATAGGGGTTTATAACTTGTCTGTCCATCTCTCTCCTGGGTAACCTTCTCCACTTGATTAACCTTTGGTGCATGTCAACCCACACAGCTGACCAGTGACCATACAGATGAGAACGTACAAAACCGTACAGCTGTAAATAACCTAGTTAATTGTTTGTTTGAGTGCCTTTAATATCCTTTATGTTATCACAGTTCTTAAGGTTGTTTGGGCTCCTCCATCATTCCTGAGTAGACATAATTCAGACACTGATACAACTAGATGGGGTTTAACCCATTCTGAACGGGCACCCATTTTGGTGTCAGCATCATGTTATGCTTTAGCTATTGAAAAATAGCAGATCTACAAGCTCATATCGCGCCGCCGAGTGTCGCGATACGAGCTTGTAGGTCTGCTATTTTTGAAAAATCGAAGAGCGACTGACATTTCTAGAATCTGATCTCAGGTCAGAATGGGTTAATCAGACCAGTGTGTGTCCAGCGGAAACCTCGTATGAATCTGATCTCAGGTCAGAATGGGTTTAAAACCAGTGTGCCTTCCATATGGATGCCAGACATCAAGTGAATGTCTGGCATCCAAGTCAGTTTCAGTTTTAGCCCAACCGGACCACCATTGACCTCTAAGTAAAACCTTAAGCTTATGCATTTCTAAAAAGTGAAAGAATATATGTGAAGACTATTCAAAGATTATTATTTACTTTCTTGGTCTACTCACTCTACTGGCAGTGTGCATGTTAAACGTGGTGCTGATTTATAAAGTGGTTTCAGAGATTAGACGTGGACGAATGTATACAGACAGACGAGGGGGGGAAAAAAAGGAAAGTGGGCCTGAGGTCTACCAATAGAAAAGTGTTCTCAGTTCCTATGTACTGTACCTGCACAGTGCACAGGTATGGTGAATGCATGACATTCTGACACCACTGTTTGCGGAGTTATCTGAATGCGGAGTCAGTCCATTATATGTATACCATATCTTTTACTCCTTTCATGCTATGCTGTCCCCTTAAACATGCACCATAAAACATTAACAGCCACTTCTTTACGGTCTATGCTTCCACTGCATAGCATGCAGCAGCAAATTCTACCAGTAGGAAGGAGAGTTCAGAGTTCACCTGCAGTGTGAAGATACTGGCTACTTTAGCTGGCTCTTATTGTGCCTGGAGCTGTGAGCTTCTGACATCAAAACCTCCTTCATCCCAAGGCTCCCAGCAATCCACCATCAATATGCCCCACTTCCAGCACACCTCTCTTCTAATACACCTACTAGTCACCCACAAAACCTCCTCATCCCAAGGTTCCCTGCAATCTAAAGCTTGAGTTATACTTAACTTGAGTTATAAACTCACAAGGCACCGCAGACACAACCACGTATAATCAATACTCCAGCCACGCAACATTGTCCATTCCCCTCACCATGTCTTCATGACACTGGTAATTCCCAACCCCAATTTCCAAAAAAAACCCTGGCAACCAGCCAAGCCGTAGTACAACCCCAGCCCCCCTGCAATGTCCCCCAAGTTGGATTACCTGTTCTGTGTTTTGTAAGCGCTCAGAGCGAAATTCAAGACCCAAGATGTACAGGTGGGAACATATGTGGTGCGCGTGCACGTGCGCATGCACGAGTGTGAGTAAGTGATGTGTGAGTGCATGTACTCTCACTCACGGTCTACTCTAGTCTGCTCTGACCTGTCTGATGTCATGCACTGTCTATGAACATTGGCCTTGTAAGGGGATAACAGCTAGACAGGAAATACAATAGGCTACTACTCACACTATAGAACGCACGTGTAGAAAGCAGGTCACCGTAGGCGTAGACTGACTGAGTGAATGTATGTGTTGTTTGTACGTGTGTGTGTTGGGGGGGGGGGGGGGGGGGCATGTGTCAGACCAACAGCTACTGAAATGTAATATCACAGCCTTCAGCACCTGTCAGCCATATCAATGGGCAAGCATCCATTGTAAGAAAGTTACGAGTGTGTGTGTGTGTGTGTGTGTGTGTGTGCGTGCGTGCGTGCGTGTGTGTGTAAATGACTACATCAGAAGTTATAATATTTCCTTTCATATTTACCCCCTGAGATTAAGGTAAATTAAGTTGTTCCTCTTATATATCATGTTATATTGTCAACACAGATACCTTCTTTACATTTTTATACAAACTTAAGAGTCGAAGAGATACAGCTCCATACATTCACAGATCTACAGACTCCATTATTCCTTTGCTGATCTTTATGGCTGTACGAATATACAACCTGACAAAAGTCAAGTAATGTTTAACTGATATAGGAGTAAGGTAGATGGGGTGTGGCGATATGAATGGAATGATCTCTTCATTCCTAAGTCTACTCTACACAGTTACCAGGCGGACAAATTATCCAGGAGTCCATATACAGTAGGCCTACACAAAGTGCAAAGATGGACAGATCTATGCATGTGGATTTGATCTACACACAAAGCTCTATACTGAACGCTGTCAGGAGACCTACCGATCAGCACATAAAGTGGACTGCTAGCTCACAGGTCGAGTCATTTCGACATGAGAAGACATCACACACTAAGCTAAGCTTGATGAATGGTGCTCCAGTCAGGCCACATAATTCACTGGTGTCCTGGACGATGGATGTCACCATTAAAAAGCCAGCTGTGATTTTACACGGTTACACGTGGGTACAGTAGTCACTCAACTTAAGAAATACATACTATTGCTTCAGGGTCAACCTCAAAATTGCGTGTTTGTTGTTGTTGTAGTCAACAAAAAGAAGAAGGAAAACCAAGATGGGTAATTGATATGTAGCAGCAGATACGGGGGGGCATAAACACACAACAACCCAGTAGAATGCTTCTGACAAATCTGAACTTCTATATGGGACTGACCATATAGAAGGTACTATTGCCCTCTTCAGCCTACCATACATAAATATTGATGGGGTCTATAAAGACAGACTCCCAAGAAGTATATTACTTCCTAGGACTCCATCGTGGGACCTTTCAAATCCTCAGGGTTCATTTATCCATTTGTAACTCTCATTGTATATGGTTTCAAATAACCGTACATGGATGTTTTCAACAGAACCAAATGGCTCCATATGAAACGTTTGCCACAGGCCTCTATATGTGCTACAGCATATGCCATACACAGTAGATGCCAGACATCAGTGATATTACTACTACTAGTATTGTTTCACACATAACGTGTTTCTATTCTATGCACAAGTGTAGTGTAACCACAGCTATCAAATATGTAGCTTTAGGACAGCTTAGAGAATGTTGCATTTTCAAATCTAGACACGCGTTTCGTTTGAAGGGTGATTCCTCCAGCCGTCTTGTTCAAGCTTGTCGCTACTCACCACCCCCCCCCCCCCCCCCCCCCCCCAAATTGAAGAACTACACAGACAGACACACGCCAATATGCACACAAGCATCAGCACACACACGCCTGACTTTCAACCCCCGGGCCAAAGGTGAGCTCATGCGCTCGCATGTCCGCACACGCACATGCACAGGATCCTGGACGGCAGTGCTCAGTGCCACAGCTTATACCAGATAAAGATGATCAGAAAACAGAAGAGATGAGCGAAATGTACATTTCAATTGAACTCTATGGATAGTGTAAAGATTGACCCGTCACCCGTGATATACTGTCAGAGTTAAATTAACACTTTTAATGAAGTATTGTATTGTATGTATCAGAATAGGACTATAAGGTCATGAACTACATGTGTACATACATACAGTACATAGAGCAGACAACAGGGTGAGAGAGTGACAGTGATCAAGAGACAAAGAGAGCCAGATTGTGTAGGTGTTCAATACTTACCCTGTCAGATGGTAGTGCAGAGGGGGAACAGGCAGAGAGGATAAAAGAGCGAAGGCTCCTCGAGTGAGAGAAGGTAAAGTCTGTCTGTCAGTCTTTCAGTTCCAGAGGTGCTAGCCACAAATCACTCTCCGCCCTCCCTCTCCCTCAAGCCCGGGGGAAGATTCTGACCCTCAGCACACACGCACAAACTCCAGCAGTTACACACAGATTTCCATGAGATTGAACATCCACTGTGTTGAACACCCACCGTGCGTGACTGTGTGTGCGTGTCTGCGCGCACACGTGCATGAGTGAAACTGTCCCTACCTAGTCCAGCAGAAGACAACCAGTAGACTAACCTACAGTATAGCGTCCTTTTGTACAATATCCAAACACGTCAGAACAGTAGAGAGCACTGCGTGCACTGTCTGTACATGGGTGAGTGCAAGTGTGTGAGAGCAAGCAGGGGAGTGTGTGTGAGTGTGTGACTGTGCGTACACTCCCTAAAAAGGGAGGTGCTGAGAGAGAGAGAGAGAGAGAGAGGCAGGTAATCACACACCCCCTCTCTTCCTTGAAATGCCACTCCCGCTCCCTCTCTCTCTCCACACCTCCACACTGTCCACAGTATTTGCTCAATCAGGATTCTTCCTTCCTTCTATCTTGTAGGAGGGGGGGGGGGGCAGCCATGAGTCTGCTGGCTGTGTGGACAACAATTGCCGATAATTTATCTGAGCCCAATCAGCCAATGTATAAACAGGAAACACACAGAGAGAGAGAGAGAGAGAGAGAGAGAGAGAGATGAGCGAGGTGAGCGAGGTGAGCTATGTGGAGGCCAGTAGTCAATATGAACACGTCAGTCAGATAGGGAAGGAAAACGTTTGGCTATTGACAGCTGGCCTTCAAATGGTCATATGGTGCTAGAGAGCACAGCCTGGTCGATTGTGTTTATTGCACAAAACATGCATTAAGATTTGTCAGGAGCACAGGCACAAATATGAACACACACACACAAACGTGTTACAAAGCTGACCACAAATGCACAGCTACCTCCAGCACCGACACACGCCCTTGGGTCCAGAGTTCATGTAGCGTCTAGTAGAAGTGAACAAGATAAGAGGTAGGACTGATAAATTGGTAGAAATGTGGGAAACAGTAGTGCCCCATGAAGCAAAACTAGGGGAAGCTTTTTAACATCAGTATACTATGAGCACAGCACGTACTGTACACACACACACACACACACACACACACACACACACACACACACACACACACACACACACACACACACACATACACCCTTTGCTATTGCCTTTCAAATGTAGTATAGTGATATATATAGCAATATAGTGGTGGACATGGGAATTAATTATGGGGCAATAACCTGTAGAAAACTACACCTAGTCTCGCGTTGCCAGACGGTTTTCAAATGCTTATAGCATTCAGAGATTGTGGAATAGTCTGACTACGCGAGACTAACTTAACACCAAATGAAAGCCTGGGTATCGAGGCTCCTTAACACCTAACCCAAAAATGGATTATTGTAGAATGTGGACAATTTCCCTCACGCTTCCATTCTCATTAGGACATTAACGAGTGGCGCACACATACTCATGCATGCACCATTCAAGCACGGGCAAGTTAGTAATCTCTGCCAATGGCCCGCCGAATGCTAGTATGATACCATAGTTAGCGGCAGACAGTGGAGCAATCAGCTGGTGTCCGCCCACCCACTCTGTGTGCTTATTAAAGAAGACAACCCACACAGTACTGATTTATGACATGTTGAGCTGGCAACAGAACCATCACTCAATGTAAGACCAAAGCCCTGATCACTACCTATTATAGTGTTTCCCAGACATACTGCTGGGCGGCCTGGGCCCATTTTGGGTCATCACAGCCCGCTTTAATAGGTCATGAGTAAATATCATTTTTTTTCTCCTTCTGAGGAAGGCCGTTCTAGGTTCTAATCGCTTGGGAGTCTGCATGGGCAGAAGATCTAATGCAGCATTTCTCAACACTTCCTGGATCAGGGCCAAATCTGGAGAGCATGTAATTGTAACATGCTACGTGGTCAAATGGGTGAATCAATGGAGCTAACAGCAGTGGGCCAGGCTTTCTGGCTCCACTGAAGAATCGGAAAGAAATAGCATGAAAATAATGTTTTAAATGTGTAATATTGTTTTTATTTTCATTTTAACCCATTCTGAACGGGCACCCATTTTGGTGTCGGCATCATGTTATGCTTTAGCTATTGAAAAATAGCAGATCTACAAGCTCATAGCGCGCCACCGAGTGGCGCGCTACGAGCTTGTAGGTCTGCTATTTTTGAATAGTATGAATCTGATCTCAGGTCAGAATGGGTTAATATCAAATTATCATGCAAATCTTTGTGTTTTGCTCACGGCTCACCAGTGGGCCGTGGGGCCCCACGGGTTGAGAACCAGTGATCTATTCTAAAGTAAAAGGCTTGCTGGTCTGTAATCACACATCAAACACAGTCAGGCTAATAGTTATCTATGGTGAGAAACTAGGCCTGCTGAGGCCTAATGGCTGCCCCTCACTCCTCGCTTTGTTGTTTCTGTTGAACAGGTTGCCTCTGTTTTGACGCTAAAACACCTGGTTTCCGTGCCAAGTGCAGACCTACTTTTGCCCTGGCGACGCTGAGAAGCTTCAAAGGATTTTGTACATTTCTGCTTTAACCACTACAGATTAACGTGCACAGGGTTTCCCTACTTAGATTAACATTGTTTTCAAATATGATGCTTTGAGTGGTCCTGTTAATATTAACCCTCCAGCAATACTTTAAAAAAAGATGCATCATTATGAGTTCTCATGAAAGGATTATTAAGGCTAGGCCATTTTCAATCTGATGGTTGTTATTTGCATAATACATTCTTTTCCCTCTATAGTCAAAAGTTCCCATGGAAGCATGCCTATTCTGGGGAGAACATTCACCCAACATAGCTGATCTACAAGCTCTATTACTTACTAAGAATAGAGGTGGTTTAAGTGGTTAATGTTTAATTCCCTCACTGACATTCGTGAATGTTAAATAGCTCTATATTGCCATAGTACCCTATTGGCCTGAATATAAGACGTTTTTTTCCTAATGGAAATATCCTTAAAACCAGGGTCGTATTATAATAGGGACTAGACTATTTGACATTCAATGTTCTTTTTCCTTAATGAGTCTTGAAAAATGGGGGTCGTCTTATATTCGGGACAATACGGTAATCATTGCTACTGTAACAGAAAATAACTGCAAAATAAACACTCTATAGCAATGATTACTCTCAGAATATAGAGCTTTAAATCACACTTATGTGAAGTGAGGGGCGCTCTTATCATCATACATCATCACATTCCAGCAAATCACTTTTGGCGTCCACGTCTGTCCTCAATTTTTAAGCCCTCAGCCAATCAAATCATCGTTATGGGGTCAGACACACAAAGCTGGGCATAGGAGTTCAATATTCAAAAATTCAATAACAAAATTAAATAACACTTTGATTTAACTGGGCCCAAAATACTAAAACAAATCCCCCACCTCATAGCTGACTTGTTATTTATTCACATCCATGTAAACACTATTTAAAATATTATTTTGGGTTAT
>NC_139702.1:53276086-53498586 GCF_964188405.1 Protomyctophum parallelum | reverse complement strand
AGCCATTAAATGGCTACCCTGCAGCCGCTGCACGGCTACAGTGTCAGCCATTGTAAAAGTACACCTTTATGCATCTCTTATTCATCTGTCCTGCAGACAGGTCCTTACATAGCGTTATAGGAGCTCCAAATATGCATGCTGTAACACAAAACACCAATGTCTCTCTCTACTCAGTTATCATATTTCATAATTGTTTCATTTTGACCAATTTCTTCAATTGGTCAAAATGACAGCAGAACTTGGGGGCAGCATAGATGCATAATATAAAAAAAAAAGACAGCAAAATGTGGGTGCATCTCGTAGTGTCAATTCCTAATTTATACTTCATACTTACTGTATCACTCAGAGAGCGACACAGTTGTACCGTGCAGTATAAATTAGGACATCCATGCTACCATAGCAACAGTAGTCAAGGTGAGTTTCACTTTCTGTGCCACTAGGGGATTAACTTGCCTTGTACCACAATCTACCTGTACCATCTAAATGAATATAGGAGGACACACCCTGCTCTCAGGCTCAATGCCAATACTAATCACATCATGCCCATTGGCTAACAGCATTAGCATGTTGTGATACTCCCATGCACAGCCCTGTCTTGGCAGTTTGCTGACTCGCTAACACTAATAATGTAATGTGTTTGTCAAGAGACAGTGATGTGTGTTTGTATAGACACACACTGCTTCTGCCCACTGTATAACCTGTGCTATTATAGCACAGAGAATGACCTCCCTCCAGCCAATATGCTACAGCTCTGCTATAGCAAGCATAGTGACTGGATAGAGGTTATTCCCACTTTCCCAGCAGACCGTTTCAACCTTGGTAATTCTGCACCAAACCAATACATCCCTTCTAAATTCAAGCACAAGACAGGGCTGTCTAGACCTAAACGTGGAATACTGTAGCTGAAACTTGAACAAAATATACAAAACCAATGCAATCAAATAAATTGGGCCTTAATTCTGTGCTTGGCATAGCACAAACACAAAATCAATAACATTACCACAGTGGACACAGTAAAGTGTTCATTTCTCTGAAAGCATGTACAACATAAGGGTCCATTTGGTTCCATTTGTACACTGAAGGATTTTACAATGTAAGTAGGACTCAGCAGCTACACTGTTACCATGTCACACATCTAATACATATTAGACTTGACAGTCATCTTCTGGAGTTAGACCATTACGGACCACATTAGGCTTCTGGGGTCGATAGAGTGATCACAAACACATGTATACATTAGTAAAGTAGGTCCACCTCTCTCTCCACTCCTCATTAATAATGTGTGTCAATACCACAGATACAGGAACAACAGCAGCAGCACACATCACACACCTAAAATGTGGCATATTAGCCATGAAGCAATATTGCATTACCAAATAATCATACTATAATCTTACTATCATCATATCATACTATAATTCAGTCAATGTCTGTCTGTCTGAATGTATGTGTCTGTCTGTCTGTCTGTCTGTCTGTCTGTCTGAAACACCGCTGTATCTCCTCACCGCCTGCACCAATCGCTCCCACTTTTCACACAGGCATTGACCATAATAATATGGAGGTCTTAACTAAGCCCTTTTTCCAATTTAACAAATGATAAATTAACAATGAATTTATTAGTGAATAAAAAATGCAGGGGGGGGGGGGGCAATATCTCACAACGGGTAAGGGCTAGTAATAATAATGGAATGGTTTCCCCAATAGATCTCTGATGTCATATTGATGATGTAACAGTATCGGAAGTTTCTTGTGTTCAGTACTGTAACATTGATCAACAGTCATTGATTGCAGCCAGGCGATCTGGGCACAATGACAAAAATAAATGAATTTGAGAACTAATCGTGCACACACACACACACACACACACACACACACACACACACACACACACACACACACACACACACACACACACACACACACACACACACACACACACACACACACACACACACACACACACACACACACACACACACACACACACACACACACACACACACACACACACACACACACACACAAAATGGGTGGACAAGGACATGAGGATAAATGCTCTTCTAATGGCTCACCCATTAGGCACCACAGTGTACAAATCAAATGTGGTGATTCTTTTGTTGAACATCGCAATATTTATAGGTACCGTAGAGTCAAACCAGCAGTGACACTGCCACTGGAACCCAAAGCCAAAGGTTGAATAGTGCAGAATTCAGTGAAACATACATTACATATGGACAGTCGGACACTGGGAGCTTGGCACTGTGAAACATACATTATGGACAGTTGGACACTGGGAGCTTGGCACTGTGAAACGTACAGTACATATGGACAGTTGGACACTGGGAGCTTGGCACTGACAAAATCCACAGATTTTCTCTTTTTTGACTAATCCTCTCAGTATCCCCCACTCACACACGTGTGAGTAGCAGCCCGATAATCCCTGACAGTTGGACAGCTGTCATGTCAGAAACATGCAGCTCTGATTGGTGACATTACAATGAAAAACACAACAGTATAGTATATTAGTCGACAAAACAAAATATGACAATAAGAAACAAATGCATACAGCCAAGCATGTTCTGTACATCAACACAAAATGAATTATGTCCTTATCACGGTAATGGTAAGAGACAGTGTGTGTGTGTGTGTGTGTGTGTGTGTGTGTGTGTGTGTGCGCATGTGCGCGCACATGAGACCTGTGTTATGTGCAATATGTCTAATGTCTTTACATGTAGTGACGTATGCACATATTGGTGCGTACTTAGTATGTGTGTAGTGTGTATGTGTGCTTGACTGCTTGTGTACGTGGTGGTTTCTGTATGTGTGTTCACAGTGGCAGGGGGTTAATGACATGATTATGAGGTCATGTCTGCCCGTGTGTGTGACAATGAGAGCGTGTCAGGTCACGTGCGCAGGCAGGTTACATAAGACTATTTTAGGGATTTCCTAACCATTGTCAACACAAGTACAGTAATCATCCTCAACAGGCAGAAGCAGATGGTTTTCTAAAGCCACAAATGTGGACTTTATACTGATTGTCCGATTGGGCAACTCTACTGTTCTTTCTTTGGACTGCTAGAATTTCACAATTAATTGCAAAAGCACACACAGCACCAGTCATCAATGAGTTGGCAGCATGTTACCCACAGCAACATAAGAAAAATATCAGTGTCCACAATCTGACCTAGTTGCATAATGACATGACATAATGCCACACCGCCCTGCGGCACCCTCATAGATTTCTTTTACACCTCTGTGTTGATTACAGACAGCGTTCCATGGATGTCTTATAAACTTCACACATCCTACAAAGTGAATACTGAGGACTGTGCACCTCAAGTACTACTGACTGTATGCCATGGTATATTTTGTGCATGTTTGAAATGTATTAAAGCATAGTGATTGAACTGATACTATTAAATAGTGTCCTGATACATAAACTCTCAACAACCCCACTCTTCCTTGGTTTCTACTTTCTACACAGGCAGTTTGTCCTAAATAGCACATATCCTGTGTATGGGTAAATGTCAAATAATAATGTCTATATAAATAAAATCACAGCAGAGTAGCATAAGTAAAACAAATAATAATTACACCCTGTTTCCATGATTCTTTGACACTCAACTCAAGACATGTCTTGTATTACATAGTCCAGTGTATGTAACCAAACGCCTGCCTTGTGATATCACGCGTGACCATTATGATCATGCCTGGGGTGACCAACTGACGCGTTAAGGGTCTCCGTGATGTCACGTGGTCAGATCCATATATGGAGATATAATGGTCTCCATGATGTCACAAGCAACCTGGTGTGACAGACGCTAGACGCAGGATTTCATTGCGACCGCAGATACAATGAAAATGTGCATTTCCCGTCAGTCCGTCATCCCCACGCCTCCATATAATATATAATATAACCATATTATGGTCATGCCTCGTGACATCATCAGAGATGGAGATCCCTGATGTCATCAATATTAAGCCCATATGCCCATATATGGAGATCCCTGATGTCATCAATATTGGTCAGGAACTCTACATCTGACCTCACACCTTTAGATCTCCATAGATCCATGGAAAGTTAAGGCCCGGCCCTACCTGGGCCCTCATCAAACCCTGTACACTGAAGACACTGCCCTCGCTGCCACCCTTAGATCTCTATATATGGAGCTGACCTCTTCTGACATTCCATATGTTTGACCTCATCAAACCCTGTACACTCTAGACATTCTCCATATATGGCCAGTACAGAATTCATTCCATATGTTGATCTGACCCCCCATGCCAAAGCGCCAGCTCTCGCCCAGCAGTCTGCCATCATCTAGGCGGATGCGTGCCCTTTAGGCGCTTCTCGCCCCAGCGTCTTACTGGTGGTAGTAAACCAGTGGCGTGCACAGATAGACACTAGGGGGTGCTAGAGTACCCCCTGCCCTTTTTGGCAATGTGCTCTTTAAAAAAAAAAGAAGAAAAAAAATGGTTTCTTTTTTTCTTAATTTGTAGCGTGTGGACCATGGTGACATTGATCAAATCTTGATAAAAAACGCTTCTATTATATTATTTAGGCCCCCACAATCTAAAGATATATGTTTCTATGTCAGTGCACTGGTTCTTCGATAAATAAATAAAATAGCAGACCTACAAGCTCGTAGCGCGCCACTCGGTGGCGCGCTATGAGCTTGTAGATCTGCTATTTTTCAATAGCTAAAATGTGCTGCACAAGGTGCCCTTTTTTCACTTGAGCACCTGCCCCTCTAAATGTCTGTGCACGCCACTGTAGTAAACTATACAAGAAGTTATATATATTTTTAAATTGACCATATCAGTACTACAGACACAAGTTTACCCTAACAAAATATTTTGACCACTTTCAACCAGGCTTCCCAAATTGGGCATGTCATTATATATGAATACATTTTACATGTATTAATTTTTGTATAAAGCACAAAAAGAGCAGCTTGCACAATGTGACACATTGTGAGATTGGCTATTTTTGCGATGCAGGAGCTCCTTGATTATTTGACTTGCTCATTGGTGTGCCTATCACACTGACATAGCCTAATGATACAGTTACTTGGTATTATCGCAAATTAGATGAAAATACTAGCCAGGTTATAGAAAGGTCCGCACACTCGATCCCTGCAACAGCCAAGCATCGAGAACGACACCAAAACCCGGTCTGCTCACTCACTTACTGTAGCTGCTGGTCGGGCTGGATAAGAGTGTGTATATCAGTTAAATGTCTAAAATGTGTCTTAATTACATATTGAAATTAAGTTACCACAAGTTATCGCTTGCAACAACAGAACCGTCACTGCTTTTCTCAGTGAGAGAATTATCTGCCTTTCAGAAGTCCAGAGTTCAAGGGCATGTTTGCTCAATGGCACACCTTCAATTGAAAGCACTCATTACCAGTGCAGTAGCAAGGACTTTGATACCTGTGACTGTCACTGTCTGGTATATGAGTTAACTTTACCTCAATTGCTTCTACAACATGCAGACATACAACAACAACATTGTCCAAATTCATAAACTAAACTAATTGCAAATGGGATAAATGGCATTTAATGTACAAAGCACTAAAACTTTAAAGAGTCACAAGCAACGGTGGGACATACTGGCCTACATTTCATACTGGTTGTGTAAAACCTGAGAGAATCTCAGGTATGTGTTAACAGTCTGAGTCCGCGATAACATGCCACAAGATATGTGGCCAAGTATTTTATAGCCTCACATCAAAGTGTGGTGCCGTTTTCACTGGGACAGGAGGAGAAAAAGCAGCGGTATCCATATTCACAAACCCAACAACCTGTGACAACACATTGCTGTGTTGTGTTAGAGCCTGTGTGGCATGCCTTAACCATAGGGACTACTAGGCAATTGGTGTCCCCACATACAGGTGTTGCACAATACGGAAGAAAATAATAATACAAAACCTCAATATTTTGCCAAACATTTACATTTGTGAATGTGATATGAATTACAATGGACATCAGATCTTTATCTCCACACAGATATAAACTATTTGCATTAGCTTTATTGTGATTTCGGTATATTATTTGTGCAGCGCCTCAGTCAAGATGTTTGTCTCAGCTGCAAACAGGGTAGTAGGGACTGTAGATTTTGTTTTGTCAGACCAAAGACACAAAGTGTATGTGCCCTTGATAAGACACATCACATTTTTGGCAAGAGTTCACTCCTGGGTAGATGGCAGGAGGACCTACTACTCAACTCGGCTAGATTTGCTGCTGCTTAGCAGCAAGCTTCTGTTCTGCACTTGTAGTTGCCTCCATTCCTCCAAAGAATCATTACCACACTGGTAACACTTTGAAGTGAACGCATTACTGTCTTGCACGAGTGACAATCTGTTAAAGGTTTCAGAATGGAAGGCTGGCTCTCTCCCAAATGCTGTGCTAAAGTTCTGGTTTGTAAATCTCCTCTGGCTCTAAAACGCACTTAAATGGCCAATTGTTTGAGATAAGTGGTGTACCGCCGTGCAGTACAGATAGAGGGGCGGAACAGGTCCTATTCACTACCACTTCACATATGGTCAACATTAGACGCGGGTCATTAAGCGCATGCTTTTCAAACGGCTTTCTGTTGTCGTAAGTGTGTTTACGTCCATCCACACACAAAAGCAAGCTATGACAATAGCCGTCCAGAACCATCTGGCGGTGAAACTGGTTGGATTGGACAGAGACTGAGAGATAGACAGACATTATTATGGATCAATAACCTGTTCCGACTACATCCGTAAGGCTCCGCTAGCAAAATTACTTAACGATCATTCATTTATCTAAAGTTATTTTAAGCTACATAACATTCCCCACTTCCCACAATGTCAGTTTTGCGTTATGATATACTTTCTCACGATCTCACTGGGAACCCGCATGGTGATGATGGTCACAGAGACACGCCACACGGAGACACATGTAAATCAAATAAACTAGTAGTCTCCGGTGTCGAAGATTTGTGAATGAACGACAGTACGCGGAACCTGGCAGGAAGTGTTTGCAATCCTTCAAGCCGTCACACTACAGTGCTTTGAGTGCTTACCTTTGACAGGGTACATGCAAGATGTGTCGGCAGGTGGCAATAATGTCCCCCAGACCAGGGGACCCCTGCGGAGAAGTGCAGCGGTCGGTGGGTGGATGGACGGACGGCGTGGCCGACAGACAGGACCGGACCCCCTGGTTTTCTTCTAGTTTTGCCCCCTGCGGTTTGACTCCAATAAAGGACAAGTCGTTTTTACACAACAGTCTTACAGTCATTCATAATAAACCATTGTGCGCGGTGAGTGGAGCAGTTATAATATGTACGTAAAAACATGCACTGACTGGTGGAGAGCTTTACATCCGTAGTAGACAGAGATGTGTGTTTGTGACTACGGATTCATGGAGGAGGATGAAGGACAGAGATGAGCGGAGGAGGGAGGGAGATTGGGGACTACTCGTGAGAGGGAGGGGTGGGGCGAGGCATCTCCCCCACATACTGTTGTACACATAGATAAATATCAGCCAGGCCTAATGCGAATGTGATCTGCGGTAAGTTCGTGGAGGATGAGGATGACTATCTACTGAGACAGTAGACTGACTTTCATCCCAGACGCAGACAACAAGGTCACGGTAGCCAGCTAAGCTTAGTTAATTACATTAAACATAGTCCAAACTAGAACTGCACTCTGTCGAGTGGCTATACTTGCTTGTTGCACACAAGTATAGGCCCTACTAGTGCGCAAGCAGAGCGCGCAAGTACTGTCGACCGCTACAAACTGTCAAATGTCAGCTTCTCTGTGAAAGAACATGAATTACCTTCATGTTCTTCTGTTGAACATGAAGGTACATGAAGGTAATTTTATTTAAGCATTTCAAATTCATTCTTTCATTACGTAATTAACAACAATCAATTACGTACTGTTAATTAATACGGATGAGTGGCGGCTTTCGATGGTGACGTATATGTAAGTTGATTAGCGGTATACTGTGCTTACTTTGCGTATGCCCCGTTTGATGTGTATGTATCGTAGCAGCATATGACGAACTAGCTCTCAATGATGACGTAATAAAGAGCTTTACCAACATCACAACTTAACATCACAAAACAGTTTATAAGAATCGTGGTCCCTTATTGGCTGAGGTTTTCCTCTGACATGCATATGCCGATTAGTTTACGTATGATTCATGATAACTACTTTTTTATGTATGTGGGGCGACTGTGGCTCAGGAGGTAGAGCAGGTCGTCCGTCCAATGATCCATGGGTCGGCGGTTCGAATCCCGACTCCTCCTGTCTACATGCCGAAGTGTCCTTGGGCAAGACACTGAACCCCAAATTGCTTCCGATGTGCTGGTTAGTACCTTGCATGGCTTCCGCCGCATTCGGTGTATGAATGGGTGAATGAATGTAATGCACAATCTATGTAAAGCGCCTTGGATAAAGGCACTATATAAATGCACCATTTACCATATTAATGTAAATCGCACTGGATTAAGAGCGTCTGCTAAATGCTTAAATTGTAATTGTAATTGACAGACAAAACAAACTAAAAACAAATTAAACTCTGTTCATTTTTAGAGACAAAACAAACATTAAAGTCCAACATTGTCAATGGCGTTTTTAATGTTTGTCTAGAATGGAAGGATTTGTTCCATACTCACTGCAACTGTCCATACATGTACACAGATTTAAGGGGATTTGTCTCCCTTTAGAGTTCAAATACAGTCATTACACAAACATTGTTGAGAAGGACTCGCATTTGAGTATAATCCCTTCAACTCTTCTCCTTCAAATCTAGTCCTACATTGCACTGATCAGAGCAATGGTCACAGACTCACACAGAGTTATGGCCATGTGAAATGTTAAACACTAATAAGACAGCTGCAGCAACCCATGTGTGTAATTTAGTTTTTGTTTGTGACTATTGTCATGGCAGACCCCCGGAACAACAGTGCGCCTTGACACTACGTGGCCCCTGGGGGGTTGTCCAACATGGCCCTTGGTGTGACTATTCTCATGCCATATAGGCCTACCCCTGCAGTCTTTGTGCCAAGTTTGATGTGGATCGGAGCAATGGTGCACCTCGCAAGTCCTTATGTTACGTTTGTGACGTCCACCGTGTGTACAAATGGTACCAAATTGGAAGCAAATTGTACTACACTTGGTCCCTTTTCTACTGTCTCAGAGTTATGGGGGTCTGTGAGTCACTGTGACTATGTGGCCTATAATGCACACCAAACTGAGGGTCCATGAAATTAAAAAGTTTGAGAACCACTGACTGACAGCCAATCATAGATTTATATTATTGGCTGTAAAATACAGTAACAAGAAAAAAAAATGTTTCAGTAAGTTCATAAATGTCATTCTTTCTGGGTTGATGTGCCCCTTTCTCTCCACAGCCCAATAATAAATACTGTGATTTCTAAGGTGTTCATAATCATAACTTAACTGTCATATATCAACAGTTAAGCACAAGGTACTCAGGGTGCCTTGAACTTGAAAAAGTTTGAGAACCACTGCCCTGGCCTAAAGTATCACTGTTTTTTCATTAATTTCTTTTTCTGATTCAGGGAGTTCTGCTCTCAGTCAGAGCTAGCTATAAGTGGTGGATACTCATGGTCAAATATTACTCAACTAGTCTACAAGTTATTCTGCTGAAAAAGTACTAGAATTAGGCCTACTTGCTTAAAAAAAAAGAAAATAAGTACTTTAAAGTACAAAGGTGCATTTTATTTATTATAAATGCATTCTTGTATTGCAATTTAGACATAAAAATGTTGTAACACGTTGTGAGCTTGTATATGGTATATTCATCCATTTGAAATACAGTATGGCTTAAGGCTACGGTCAAACCTCATAGTGTCTGCCTTATGAGTGTGTATGTAAAGTACACAATAGGTAAAGTAGCCTACAATAATGTAGTGGAGTGAAAGTCATAAGCATCCCCCCAAAAATACAAATACTCCAGTAAAAAGTACAGACATTCAGTACAAGTACAGTACTCACCTAGTACTCATCAGGAACATGATTCATGTTCCTGATCACAGACCTGATTCAATGACCCTCTTACTATACAGCATTCCAATGCTAAAAGGACATTACATGAGCTTACTTAATTATTACTTGCGCAAGCAGAGCACATATTCCTTCATCCCATCCTTTCACCTTTAGACAGGATTGTAATTGGGAAGGAATTGGGGGGCATGTGTTAATCAGGTCCGACATACATGGTGCTTCCGGGTGCTGTTAGGGTTTGGGGTAGGATGTCGACTCGGACTATTGCACATCGTACTGTTAGAACGTTGGAACCTGGTGGTGTTGTTGGAAAGGTCAACTCATTGACCTTCATCTTACTTTTGACATTTTAGCTTCAAGTTCTTGTAGCTTTAGCATTTCTCTTCCGACATTACCGGTACCTTCCATTCTGAATCCTTTCCTCCAGCTGATTGCAACTGGAGAAAAGAACACTAAATATAGGTGTAAAGAGAAAAAGGGTATTCGTAACCTCACAGCTGAGCTGCCTGGGCATTATAGGTCAGTGAAAAGAACAATCCACCCTTCATCAGTCTCTTCATTTAGTCTTGCCCAGTCATTTTAAGTTCTCTCAGGCCCAAGTCTACTACACTAGGTTTTCACCATGATGGCTGCCATTACAGTATATCCAATTGCTGCTCGTTTCTTTTGCTTTGTGTGCTCCTCTGGAGCGCAGATCTCTGTCAGTTATATCCAATCAAGAAGAAATATGAAATCTGACCCGTTCATCTTGATCACATCATAATTTGTATCAGTTTGAGTGAATTCTGAACACAAACTGTGTTTTGAAGAAAACGCAAAATGGCTGGAAAAATCTTGCCTGGCACAATGTGCTAGGCCTTTATGGGGAGTTGCCTCATGATTAAAGGAATCATGGGAAATTATTTTGACTGTGCAACCAATTATTTTGTAAGAGTATCTTGACCAAAAACGTGAAATCAGCCTTTTATAGTCACCATGAGGCCTACAAGAAATGTGGTAGTGGTTCTTCCTTGGTCTACTGGGAGTTTGCGTGTATAAATTAGTCCAGCAATGACTGAGATTAACACAAGCGGACCGACAGATGTTCCAGACAGACGTGGGCAAAAATATAATTACCTGCTTTCTGCTGCCTGACCTGCCGAGCACATCTATATAAAGAATTTAGATTTGTGTGGCTTACTTAGTTTAATAGTCCATTCGTTCGTTATGCTGCCATCCTGTGTAACCGGGGAAAGAAATAGTCTTTCTATTAAACAAATAAAAATGTGACCCTATGTTTTCAGACAGTAACAGCAGTACTTATATGTATATATGTATATTATGTATAATTCTTCCTCTAAGTGTACAGATTCATAGATTCTTTATTCATTTCAACGTGGCTCATAAATTGATAAGTTACACAATATTATACAGAAGCTGGATGCCAGAAATTGAACCAGACAAAAGGTTGCAAAAATATCTTTTGTCTTTACATACTTTCTCTCAGTGTATTGCAGCATTTTGTGGAGCAGTATACCGTATGTCATGAGGGACAAAGTGAAATGGAACGGTAGGTAGTGCTGCTCAGTCAGTGTTTATCAACCAGAGGTTTTCAGACCCAAAAGTGGGTCAGGGAGTGGTCTAACAAGGCTGCAGACAAAGAACTTTACATTAATATTATTTTATGCCTTGGGTCCACAGAAGTGTTCCAGAGTGAAACCAGTTGAGCCACTGGAGTAAAGTACACTTAACTTATTGAAGAGGTGTAAAGAGGAATGGCACTCTGGGCATATCTCTGTGAAAGAGGAACGGGGGGAAATAGCCTCGCCAGCCATAGTTTCCCCTTGGCTGCAGCTTAATGAATAGTGATAGTGAGTGACCTTTTCCAACTTGAAGGTACTGAAGAAGAGAAGCAAGGTACTACTACTGCCTTATTGATGGACTTTTCAAAACGACACAGGTTCCATCAAAACAGCCACATCCTGTCACAGGTTCCATCAAGACAGCCACATCCTGTTTTGCATATCCTTGAGCAAGACACCAAAAGCCTTCATGACGAGTCATTTTTAGTGAAGTGAAACCATGAATGGCAGTAAAAGGAAACATAAAATATGCGTTTACTTTTACACAGTTTCATATGGAGTAATCTCACTACTTAGGTGTTAAAGTGAGTCCTGCTGGGCCACTAACTACAGTATGTGACAACAACACAGTACAGGATGAAACAAGGTTGAACAACATCTGTCAAGTGTATCCTCCTAGGTTGGTGGTTTAGGTTGCAGAGATGAATGCACCAAGAATGTGGTTTCATTGAGCTTTCATTTATAACAGAATCCTTGGAAATCACCTCCATCTCGGAAATAAAATGTACAAACAATTAAAATGGACGACAGGTGACCGCGATGATGAGGGTAAAGAGAAAGAAATTAACATTGCATGGCAGCCTGCAAGACAAACCACTTTAATATTAGTCCTATCCTTCAGTTTCTCTAGTGTGTTAGGACTTGGCCAGTCCACTAAATGTCATTTTTTGCCAGCCATATTTCTTTCACTTTTCTCGCCATTTCTTTGTCTTCAGTGCCTCTAGTCTTCATCCTCCTCATCATCATCTGTTTGGTCCCTGGCATCAATGTCATCATCATCTTCAACCTGTAAGGAAAGAGGGACAGTCTAACTAGGGTGAACACAGACACTGTACATACTGTTATTGTTCCCTTTACACTGAACTATTTATTTTATTACAAATTACAATTACTGCAGAGGCCTGCAGCTTCATTTAAATGGCCGATTTGAACGGGAAACATGTTGTACAGGAAACAGGTACGCCACCTTCTGTAAACCTCGGACTAAAGTTATGCAGAGAGCCTATTGATCAGTCTGTCACAAAAATCACCATTACCAATAACCATGATTACAATATTAAGAAAACAGTATGCCTTATTTATGCAGCCCTGCTATGACGGACAACGGCCTTACAAGTACAGCTGTAAAAAGTATTAAATGGCAGGTCTGAGCTGACCGTCTCTCCCAGGTCTTTAAGGCGTTGCTTGAGGCCATGTATCTTCTGGTCCTGATCGGCTAGCAGCATCAGCAGGTCATCCTGCTCCTTCTTGGACTCCTGCACCTCCGTCTGCAGCTTGGACTTCTCTGTCTGCAGGATGGCCACCGTGCTCGTGGCCGAGGCCAGCTGCTGCTCCAGCCCCACCCTGTAATCTGACAGGTTCCTCACATCCTCCTAGGACAGGGCAGACATGACCGTGAAAGAGAGAACACTCTTTCCCCCCGAACACTTAACATGAGACCCAGAGGCCATTCCTAGTATCTGGCTGAGTTATGGCCATGAAGTGTCTTTGTAGGGTTTAAATACAGTATATAAAGATGCTTTCATGCTCTCACTCAACCTACAATACAGTTCCACAGTATTGGAACTGTAGTGTAGATTGTTCTAACTTAAGTGCCTTAACTGAAATGCCTAAAATGTGCAGAACAAAATGTCAATATACAAACTTTAAGTTTCTCTGTCTCAGACGTCTGTGCGCCTAATCGGCTCTCTAGTTCCGCCATCATGGTTGAGTCTGTCGAGCCCTCACTGCTAGGAACTGCTTCTGATGACTGTGAGAGGAGAAGATGCATTATATATACTGTGTGTGTGCGTGCATGCGTATGAAGGTTCAATGTGTATGTAGGTTCAATGAGCACTCAATGCAGTAAAATGAGTCAACCACCAAAAGACCAGTAGTACTCACCCCAGCTTCAGCTCTCCTCATCAGCTCCTGTCTTTCTGTCTGAAGTTGGCTGATTTCTGCTGACTGGCACTGGACCAGGCTCCTCAGTTCTTCCAACTCCTTCAACAATAATAATAACAGCATATACATATTTGATTGACAAATGGGTATATTGGTTAAAATAGTTAATGCCTGCTGATAATTAAGATCAGAAGACTTGTGGGTAAACACATGAAAACTAGTTGGTTTATTTCTATAGCACTTATTAATTAGAAAGAATAAATACATTTGTGAATTAGGAACTAATTAATTCATTTATTTTGTAATGTCCTGATTTGTAACAGTAATGAATCCCACCTTGAGCAGTTCTGTGTGGTCTGGGCCTCCTGTTGAGACTTGTGTTGTCTGTTCCCCCTCTGACCTCTACAGAAACACAGTTAACACTTTTAGTGCCACTAGAGTCCTCCAGTGCTCTCGCTGTGGTGCCAGCCAGATGTAGGGAGCTTTTATTTTGAAGCGTTTAACTTTCCCTTCTGTTTCCCTTTCCCCAAAAATCAGGAAGTGAAATCCCCCATTTCTACATTGCTAGCGAAACATCTGAAATGAGCCAAGAAAGCTCTTAGAAGGAAGTGAAGTGGTCACGTGACTGGGCTGCACCATGACACTTTCATGGACACTTTCATGGGAGCCAAACTACACCCGGAAGTTTGGCAGAATGCATTGGAGTCAATGAGAGCTCAGTGACCAGCTCATGAACAAACATTATTTATGAATGGCTGAGACCTTTTGTAAAGTGATGCTTCTGGAAAATAAAATAATATATATAACACGTTATTTTAGGCTGTCTTATTTTTTGATGTGCATACTACTTAATGTGATTTATTTTTTCAAAGAGCAGAGAGCAGCCCAGGCAGAAAACTTACTATGTGCTCTTCTATAAATACCTCAATAAAAATAAATAGTTATTAAGTCGAAAAACAACCACTCAGAAAAAACGTGTGATATCACTTATGTCTTCTTTCATATTCCTGAACCAATTATATGACAAAGCTTGCAAACGTTCATGTATAATGTTTGTTATGAGCTGGTCCAGCCGGCTCCATTCACTGCCATGTATTCATTGCACTACTGGTGTGAGTTTGGCTCCCATGGAAGTGTCCATGAAAGTGTCATGGCGCAGCCCAGTCACGTGACCACTTCACTTCCTTCTAAGAGCTTCCTTGAAATGAGCCAGGAACGTCTGCGCTCTGTTCAAACACCGTGGATGCTTAAACAGGAAGTGGACGGAGCGGAAAACTGAAACAGGCCGGGTTCCAGATGTTTTATAAGAAAGTATTTAGCATCCAATGTGTGACACACACCAAGCCATAATCAATATACAGTACCTGCCACTCACATACAGTACATACACGTGAACTAACCAGTGTGTCGATGAGTGTGTCTTTTTCGCTGAGCTGTGTCTGCAGCAGTGTGTGTTGTTTGTGTAGCTCCTGCACCTCGTCTCGGAGCTGTGTCAGTTCCTCTGTCTGAAGACCGTTGATATGGGTGTTGTCTGACTGGTTATTGGCCTGACTCTGGTTATCCTTACCTGAATAAGACATGACACACAGTCATGGCTAGTAAGCACTTAAACAAGGAATGATTACATGGTAATAATGCTTCAGGTGAAACAGGCACTGTCTCCATTGTCCTCCTTTGTCTTTGTTTTCCCGCCATATTATTACCAGTAAGAATACGAGAAGCGACCTCTCCCTAAAGGGTGCACCAGGTTGCGTGCACTGGCCATATTATGGATCGTATCTTGAGTGTACAGGGAGTGATGAGATAAGATCAAGATATGGAATGTCAGAACAGGTCAGCTCCATATATGGAGATCTAAGGGTAGCAGTGGGGGCAGTGTATTGAATATATAGGGTTTGATGAGGGCCCAGGTAGGGCCAGGGCTTAATTTTCGGGCCCATTGAGAACTCTAATTGTCGCCGGCTGCCAGGCACGGCTGCACTAATAACTTTGGGGCGGGCCCGCCTGGAGTATGACATTTTTAACCACAGTTAATATATATGGGCTTAATAGTGCGGTCGCTTTGGCATGGGATGAACTTTGAAATGCACACTCCTGGATTTGGCCATGGTACATGGCCATATATAGCGTGTCTTGGAGACGTGACAATCACGTGACTAGACGTGATGTCACAATCAGGGTTCATGGCCAATAATATATATTATATAGTGTGTGAGACGTGATATCACATTGCGTGACATTCCCGTATATGGGGGATTGGTGAGTGACGGGGAGAGTGACAGGGTTCTGGGTTAGGTGTCGTGACAAAAAAAGGCAAAGTTTCATAGTTTAGCCAAAGCCTGAATAGTTTTGAATGATCTGGTGCAGTGCCGAGGAGAACCCACCCAGTTTAACTTTGAGGATATTATACTGGTCTTTGTGTTGTTGGATCTGGGCCACCTGCTGGGTTAGGGTGGTCTGATGTTGTTCATTCTGAGATGACATGGATGATACCTGTTCCTTCAGCTCCTGTATCTGAGAGTCCTGCAGGTTGCAAAAAAAACAAACATTGGAGGACTTTATTTATATATAATAATGTATTTATATATACACTACTACTTGACTGACATTTAGAATACAAGGAGAATTCCTGACTAGCACTTTTCTTGCCGTAATCTGATGTTAACCCATTCTGACCGGGCATCCATTTTGGTGTTAGCATCATGTTATGCTTTATCTATTGAAAAATAGCAGATCTACAAGCTCATATCGCGCCACCGAGTGGAGCGATACGAGCTTGTAGGTCTGCTATTTTTGAAAAATCGAAGAACGACTGACATTTTTTAGAATCTGATCTCAGGTCAGAATGGGTCAATCAGACCAGTGTGTGTCCAGTGGAAACCTCATATGAATCTGATCTCAGGTCAGAATGGCTTAATATATCCAACAACCAGTCTTGCGCTAGTTCACCTTTTTTACGGTAGCCCATTTGACAAAACACTGTGTAGCATATCTGGTCATTATGAAAGGCAGATGTGTACAAAAAAAGGAAGACATTTGAGCGATAAAAATAAGCGATTTAGCGTAAGACCGATCGCGCACGGTCAGCTGTCCCGATATGAAAACCATGCATTTGGAAAAAACCCCGGTCCCCCTGTCCCAGTAACAAGATGTGAACATGCACACGCCACATGCTCTACAGTCGGGGGGGCACGCGACAGGCCAACAGCACGTGCACCAAGGCCCGTCCCCACTCGATCATGATTGGAGGAAGGCCCCTTATATGGTCAGCACACTCTATAGTAGGGAGGATTATCCAAAAATAAATAAAAAGATATTTGAATTAAGTGAAATGGTGTGCGTGTTGTCGGATTAGGCGTTGATCTCTCGCTAGCCGATGAGAAGTACATACATTGTCTGTGTAGCTTTGCATCTTTGCATTTTGTCATCTGCCCGTGTGAACGCAGCATAACGTACATGGTAGAGTAGAGACTTGGGTACCAATCCACATCTCCAGGTGCTCTTTTGAGAACTAGCCCAAAATAGTTACCGGTATATGAAAATCTATGCGCTTCAGCAATTCGCTGTGGGAGGCGTCCAATCTTGGGCGCAGACACAAGTATTCTCATACACTCACATTCAACTAAGAGAATGGGCCTTTACGTTTCGTTTTCTCTTCTGCGTTGTACAGAACTCAAGCTTATCACTGCGATATCAAACAATTCTAGTTTTATATATCTCAACAGGACAAATGGTTAGTCCAGAATTCTCCTTTAACCGAGGGACCACTGATTGATTGTGAAATGACTGTGTGGCAGTGACATCAGCCATCAAGAGTCCAGTCCGACCAATCAGAGAGCATGACAATTCTGACCAATAGAGATTAATCACTTGAAACTGAATAAATAGAACAGGAAATAACTAGAAGAGAATAGGAACCTGTACCTGTTCTCTGATCAGCTCTTTGTACTGAGTCACGATGCTATCGTGCTGCTCCAATGTCTTCTTTGTCTCCTCCTCCTTCTTGTCCTCTTCACTGGACTTGTGCACCGCTTTAGTTATCACACCTGTGGATAGATAACACCATGCTAAAACACCACCACAGTGACTGCACAACATCAACACTCTGACAACATGAAACCCCAAAGTTGCCTTGTCAAGAGTAACAAATGATTCAAGTTCCATCTCCTGTCCCACCTAAAACATTGTGGGTACAGGAGAATAGTGCATCGCTGAGCTGCAAACCCGAGTCCTGAGACTTGCCTTGACACTTCTTTCTTCTTTAGAGAAAGGACACAGAGCATATGGAGTTGAATCGTTGAATCTTTAAATACAGGCTCAATCAAGACTCTGTTCTACTCACAAGATTAGAATCTGATATGTTGTCTAGGCTTTCATCTTATTGTTTTTTGTTCTGTTTACATTTACAATCATTTGTTCTGCTGTGCTGATGAATTGAATGAAATGTTCTGTACAGCACTTGGGTTCAACAAAAGTTGTTTGCTCTATAATTATAAATAAACTTGATTTGATAGAGGGGGAAGGACATGCTATGACGCTAGCTACAGTATAAGAGGTCTCAAACTGGGAATGTGGTGATTATGTGGTCAACAGACTAGCCAGTCAACTACCAGTGTGACTCTGCTAACCTTCATTTGAATAAATCACTACTTGATTAGAAAATTGACTGACTACACTCACTACAGCATGAAAAAAAGGATGCACTTCCCTTCGATAATGGACACCATTAGAGAAACTAAACAAAACACTATATAGTACAGTATATTTATATACACCACTGACCCTCCAGTTCTTTCACCAGCTTGGTGAACTCGTGGTCAAACAGCATCTGTTCTGGAGAGGGGAAGACAGGCTGAGGTTTCTGTGCTGCTCTTGAGTATAGCTCATGTTTGGTGATGGAGCAGAGCTTCTCCACAAAATTTTCCTTCCCAATGCGCTTCTCAATGAGCTGCTTCAGCTTATCTCTGCACAGGACAGGGTAGAGAGAGAAAGGTTTAAGAGGTAAGCCCTATATACTTAGTTGACTGGGGTGTGGGATCTACTAGGTCCGCTAGTGTTTCGTTCGACACCAAATCTTTGCCAAAAATGTCAAAATTCGATGCATTGTTTTGTGAGCTTGTTCATGTGGTTAAAATGTTAGTCCCCGGATTGTCTAAGGCTGTATGAGACGGCAAACGGTTCTTAATCTGCAACATTGTTAGTAGGGATGAGATAAAGTGTTTTTTAGTACATTAAGCCACATTAAGCTGTTTCTTTATAATGGGTTTCTATGGAGAGGAAAACACTTTTGTATAGATACATTTATGACTGCTACTGTAAATACTGTAGAATGATGCTTTTATAATCTAAACATCAGCTGCATATCATTTATCAAACGCAACATACAGTACAATGCTACTAAACAAATATAGTCAGATAAGAGATAAACAGAAAAACGATTTAGGAATATCTATCACTGACGAGCAATGGTCTACATCTCAAAAGTTAATGCACTCTTCTTCAGTATGCGCCAGGCATGGTCTTCTACAATTTAAAATATTACACAGGTTACATTTGTCAAAGGAAAAACTCAACAGGATGTATCCAAATGTGAATCCAGCCTCCGACAGATGTGGCCAGTCGCTGGCCACTCTAGGCCATATGTTCTGACAGACTGGCACTGCACTAAACTAACATCATATTTGCATACATTTAAATCACTGTCAGACATTGTTGGAAAACCTCTTGACTCGGATCCACTGACAGCAGTTCTAGGAGTCAAAAGAGAAACCGTCTACTTTCCAATATAACATGTTAACTTTGTGACTCTACTGGCTCGCAGACTGATACTGTTGAATTGGAAGCAAGCACAGGTTCCAACTCATACTACACTTATGAAAGATGTTATGCACTATTTGCAATTGGAAAAGATAAAGTTTGAATTGAGAGGGAGTGAAGATAGATTTTACCAGACTTGGCAATTTCAATAGGTGCACGCTAACCCCTCCAGGCTCCTACACAATAGATAACACATCATCGAAAATTGGAAACTGGAAAGGGAAAAAAAGTGTTTTTTCTTTCCTTTTTCTTCATTTAAAAAGAAAAATGTCTGTAATTCAGTTGATTTACAACAACTTTTGAGAGAAAGAGTGTCTGTCCTGTTGTCTTTGTTTTGTTTGTCCGTTAACATTTGTCACTGTTGAACTGTTTTTAGTTTTTTCTTGTTTATCACATTTATATACCTTTTTTATGTATTGTATTAATCTTTTTCGTTTTATATTACTTAATTACTCAATATCTGTCTATCTATGATATTCTGAAGTTATGTAATATACAAAATGCCTAATAAAAACAGTATTAAAAAAGAGATAAACAGAGATTAATATATAGAAGAGACAGATAAGATAGAAATTGTTACAAATAAATAGACCAGATACATAACGAGACAGAGACACACACACACACACACACACACACAATATAAGAGACAGATATAGAGAATATAGGATATAGCGATACAGAGACATACAATCAGACAAATAAAGACATCACTGAAACAATGAAGCTGTAAGTGTGGTTGGAAACATGAAACACGTGTGTGAAGAACAGGTGTTCCTGGTGTGGTTCAGGGGCTTCTTACCTGCTGCAGTTTTCCAGCGAGTTGTCATTGTATAAGATACAGATGCCGAGCAGCAACGCACACAGGCCCTGCACCAGCCTTTCATCCTCACCCAGGTTCTCAGAGATCTGACCTGTCAGCTTTAAGTCATTGGGTTAAGGGTTCATTTTGTACGAATGGTGCGATTGTAAATGTATAGCGCGCCATTATCCAAAGCGCTTTACAGAGATTGTGCATTACATTCACCCATTCACACACCGATGCCAGAGGAAACCATGCAAGGCACCAACCTGCACATCGGGAGCAATTTGGGGTTCAGAGTCTGTGGACGACTGTGGCTCAGGAGGTATAGCAGGTCGTCCAATGAACCATGGGTCGGCGGTTCGAATCCCGGCTTCACCGTCTACATGTCAAAGTGTCCTTGGGCATGTCACTGAACCCCAAATTGCTCGTGATGTGCTGGTTGGTACCTTGCATGGCTTCCGCTGCAATCGCTGTATGAACGGGTGAATGTAATGCACAATCTATGTAAAGCGCCTTGGATAAAGGCGCTATATAAATGCACCATTTATCATTTAGAATCTTGCTCAAGGACACTTCGACACTAACTCTGGGGGAGCCCGGGTTCGAACTGGGAACATTGCAGTTGCCATCCACTCCCTCTACCCCTGAGCAACTGCCGCCCCATTGTACTGTCCCGCAACATGCATGCATATTGTTACCATAGTTAACACCCCGAACGCCCAGGTTTATAGCAGCGGATCAATTTATTAACTTTATTAACTTTTTTTTAAATGTCGGCTAAACAGAGGGGGGGGGGGGGGGGGGGGATTTTCGATGCCGTCCCACTGTTGCGCAACATTCTCCAGCCTGTGGAGCAATGCGATCGGTTTTGATATCAATAATATCCGTCCTTTTGATCAATCTCCGTCCTGGGCGCTGGGTGTTACTAATTGAAAGGGTGGAGAACTTCGCCCTGTGCGCTTAGTCGTGTTAAGAAGTGACTGAGCTGTGTAAAAGGATACGAAGGGAACATTCTCCTGGTTGTGCAGGAAGTGCGTGACGGCGATTGGACAGTTGTTGATCCATGTGCACAACAGCATGAGGAGTCCCACCCTGGTCTGCACTTTACTGCCCTGCAAGAGCACAAAACAGCCAATGGAAAAGCATGACAACTTTACCACCAAGTAGAACATATACATCCTCTAAACAGGGAACTTTTAATAAACTAAGAACTAGGACTGCACAGTAATAGCAATGACTAAATAATGTCCTCTCAATGCATTAGACAATGTGTTGCCCACTTTAGTAGTAGATGCGCCAAATTAGATCTAATGTGCCAAATAATATTTCAGATATATAACCAACATCAACATAGTACCAATTATTACTGTGGAAACAAAAATCACCAAACACAAATGTACTGTGCAGCCCTAGTGGGAATGTAGTGTACATCCCAACTCATCACTACCTGAACGTTATAGTTCAGTGATTTAGATTAAATCAAATGAAAGACAATATGTCTGTCAGGAATTTCTGATCAGCTTCGTTTTTACATAGAAAGAGAATTATCATTTCATATAATGTACAACATTATTTGTTACTGTGCAGTAGCCCATTTGGACCCATTTGATTTAATCCAATCAGTATCTATATATAAAAACAAAATGAATGCCCTTAAACAGAAACTGATGCACTGACGCTGGCAAAACAGCAGCAAAGGTACGCTTAAGTAAAAGCAGATCTTTTTAAACATTATTTTCATTTTGTTGGCATCGTAGCAGTTTTAAATAATGACTCCCGACTCTCCTCGCCAAAAAAAAAACATCCATTGCAGGCGACTGCAGCCCCTCCCTCAACAGAACTATAAAAGCTGACAGCTGGCCCGTCCATGCTGTGTCTCTTTACACCATTAGTGGTTAATAAGGATATCCACAATACAAACAAAATTAATCAACTCAAACAAGGTTAGTCTGACCACACATGCAACTGTTTCCAAGGTTCTCATTACAACTTAGGAGGAGAACATAAACAAGGAATATTTCAAATCGCTCACCATCGCTCATCTTCCCCCCCCCCCCCCAAAAAAAGGAAGTATTGTATTTTTCTGCAAACACACAGTGCCAGTCTTTTACATTTGGATGACCATTTCAGCAACTGACAGTCATGATGCCACAAAACATGTGACATGCCATTCATGTTGTAACAACTAATAATGAATTACTAGGCTGAGTAGGCTCCATTACTGAAAATAGAGGTTTTTTACACAGCCATCACACCTACGTTGCACCACCAATCCAACCGATATGCCCATATTTGGAGATCTCTGATGTCATCAGTATATGCATTGGGCATGGGCATGCCCCCTGTTGGGACGATATTATGGAGCTGACCGATTTATTTGCACTCGATGCCAGACGACAGAACTTTGACACGGTAGTTATGGCGGAGATTCACAGACATTGGCTTTTTAAGTCATTCACTGGTAGCTTGTGTGCCCAAGACGTCCACAGACGTCCTGGGAATTACCCGTATGGGGTGCCCAAGACATCTGTGGACGTCTTTGTAAAAAGAAAAATATGTCAAAAAAATGAATGTAAAACGTGGGCACCCAAGTGTTGTGAGGGCACACAATGTGTTAACAACAGTAAATAACCCGGTTCTTTCTCTCACATCTTGTATGGGATTCACAAGTGTGTGGTAGGCAGCAAAAATCCAACACTTACATTTCAAATTGTAACCTTTGACTCATGATACAAACATGACACAAGGTATTAACAATCAGACTTTGTTTCTCTGCAGATTACAGAGACATTTTAAGGACAGAAATCCAGTCAGAATTCTGTGCAAGGGACATGCGTCATGCGCACATGTTGTAAAGTGTTTTGCATTATAAAGTTATATTATAACTCATAATGAAACTGCATTCAATTTATTGGGAGGGACAACTCTGCGACTGTGATCTGCGCCCATGACTGTTTCTGAGGTCAAGCTTACAAATGTAACCTTTTTTTATTTTTTGCAGTTTTGAACATCTGTGAATCTAATGCTTGTATTGGGTATTATGTTACCAACCAAAAGCACATGCAAAGCAAAAGCACATTTTGTGTTTATATATATGCTTATATTTTGTTGGGGTAATATATAGGCTGAATACAAAGCTAGCAAAAATGTGACGCAGCTGTAGTAGACAGCTGAGTCAGAAAAGCTGTATACATATTTGATCTCGTCTTTAAAATAAATGGCTCCAGTGAAAATATCTATGGCCATACATACTGTATATAGCCGTCCATTATACTCGGTCAAAGACTACACTGTCGACAGTGTTGAGGAAAATATTACATATTTTGATGGCTACATTATTACACTATGGTTTCCAATGTATATATATATTTGGATCAATAAAAGAGTGAAAAGCACCCATCAGAAATGGCATTCTCAGAGAAATAGAAAGTCACCTTTTCATATTTTGTCTCCAATTGTGATGTATTGCAAAAATAAGTTCCAGAGAGAAAAGAAAAGGTATGAAATATTAGTTTGATTAATGTGGGACGGAGAGATGAAACATAGACATATAATAAATAAATAAATAATTTTAAACAAATGGCCTGAAAGTAAATAAATATGCAAAATTGTTCTAGTGGTCACTGGTGTGTCACCCTGCTAGGTACAGGACAGCAGGAGGAACAAACAGTGAAAATATTTCCCTCTGAGCAGAAACAGATTCCAGTTCGTGGCAACCTTCCAGAACACAGGTCACCGATGCCTGATTTGTACTTGCAACTTAGTACAAAACCAAGCATTATGATGTGATAGACCACAGCAAAGGGGTCATTAAAAGCAGGGTTCAAATAGACATTTGGAAAGGTTTAGTAAAGTCAGAAAGAACTCTGAAGTCCTTTTTCTCTGTACCCCTAAATACACGTTCACTGATGTACTACCTACCCTACACTACAGATTAGTGAAAGGTTGGGACCAAACAGTTGGGTTGGGGAAGTGAATGAGAAACACTCTCCTCTAGCAAAACACGTGTTTTTGAAGAAGGCATTGAAATGCATTACTTCAAAGTCATGTGACGTTTAAACGTCAGTCCTGCAATCATAGATTAAAACCAGGGAGTATTTACTATAATCTGTGCTGTTTTTTTGAGCGCTCCACCGCTCCCACTGTTCACCTTTAATTACCGTAATTTCCGGACTATAAGCCGCACCTGAATATAAGCCGCACCAGCCAAATTTAGGGAAAATCCCATATACAAGCCGCACCGGACTATAAGCCGCACCGGACTATAAGCCGCAGCTACGTTAGCTCAGAGCCTGAGATGGCTCTGCGTTAGCTGTAAAAATCCATAGATTAGCCGCACCGTTGTATAAGCCGCAGGGTTCAAATCATGGGTAAAAAGCCGCGGCTTATAGTCCGGAAATTACGGTAGTCCATTATTGGAACCCATCCTAATGAACTCCTCCTATGTCCCTTTGTTGTAACGCGAAAACCCACTTGAGCACTTAAGATTATTCTATTAATTGCCTCAAGGAAGCTGCTATGTGGCCAACGACTGAAGTATTTGTGGTCAGTCAACTTTACCCGATTAAATAAAAGATTGAAACAACAACGCAACTTGCAATAAACAAGTGTTCTGAGTGGAGGAGTGCACCCGTGAACACCCCTTTTGCCAGAAAGGAAGTGGGGAGCTGGCTCAAAGCAACAGATGAGCGTAAGCACAAGGAAGTAGGGCTGAATAATAAACAAGGAACCCAGATCTCTCCCAACACACACACACACACACAAAACAAGGAGGTGACCTTGCTACTGATGCCAAAGCCAAAACAACCAGGGACAGGTGCTCCCCAAACACACAAATACACACTATACTCACCCGTCGGTTGATCTTATCACCCTGCAAAACCACAACAACGCAACAGTGATCAAGTCCACATGCACCACAGGCAGAGAGAGAACACACCAGCACTGCCCGGCCAGGCCATGACACAGTTGATAAGAAATGTGCACTGAATAAGAATTATTCGTTTTTCTGAAGAGGCCTGTGAAGAACCGTTTCTTTTAACCTAATTTCTGACCTGAGATCAGATTCATACGAGGTTTCCGCCGGACACACACTGGTCTGATGAACCCATTCTGACCTGAGATCAGATTCTAGAAATGTCAGTCGCTCTTCGATTTTTCAAAAATAGCAGACCTACAAGCTCGTATCGCGCCACTCGGTGGCGCGATATGAGCTTGTAGATCTGCTATTTTTAAATAGCTAAAGCATAACATGATGCTGACACCAAAATGGGTGCCCGTTCAGAATGGGTTAAAGACAACAAAAGGAAAGATTGTGGTGTTTGCAAATGTTCCACCTTGTAATACTAATAATGCTCCATCACAGCGGCAATGAGGCATTTCCTCAATTTGGTCAAGGAAAAATCTTGTTAAAAGTATTTCCTTTTGCTGTCAGTACATTTTGGTGTACATTGCACACCAAAGACATATGACTGTAAAACACTGTATACATGTAGTAATCAGATTTTCACCACAACCCTCTCCAAATAAAGGATGTGACATTTTCCACCACAGTTACACTGCACACAATATGATAGGCAATAGTTTGGAGTAGGTTTCCCCATTTCTGTAATACTCCCATCATATAAATAACTAGATTGTTAGGATAGGATTGATAGGAGGGGTTAGAGACTTTTGACCCATTGGACCTTACTTTAATTTGAGATGGCATACTGTGGATAAAGCTGATGGATCTGAACCACGCTTTAGGTGTTCATTTTCTGTACTTGAAGTTGGTCGGAGACATCATTCAGACATTTCATAATATTCATGCCTTAAAAGATTAATTTGATAAAGTTTACAATTAGAGAGGTTCAACAGAAAGGTTATTTTCTTTTCTAGCTGGCAACCATTTATTACCTATTTTGAGAATCTGAGAGTACTTCCGACAGACTAATTGAGGCAATACTATACGTTTGTTTTTGCTTTCTCATGATAGAATTGTCTATAATGGAGTATTATATCATTTATAGGGGGTGATGTATGACAACATCCGATTAGATTTGTGTTTTTGTCATCTGTGTTTAATTAATTTTTTGTGTCCTATTGTTTACACTTGGTCAAATATGCAAGGTTGTTTGATTGGACTGGACTTTTTTATTTGTGTCTACTCTACTATTATTATATATTGTCTTAAAGGGAAAAAAATTACAATAACAGTGGGGGGAGTGAAAAAAAAAGGTATGTTCAAACTGTTTTAACTTGTTGAAACTTTCTACCAATAAACATATATTTAAATAAATACATTTTCATTTGATCTAACATCAAAATTGGCTTTTGCATGTCTTAATCCTCCCTGCTGCCATATCGTACTTTGAAACGAAATGAACAGAAAGCCTCCGCTTTTTGGTTGGAATTCCTCCAAAAGTAAGTAAGTAGAGTGAGAGCTTGAAGTGTACTTGAATCAATGAAGTTATAATATTAGATCGTGGTTGTGCAGACAATGGTGTCCGCTATTTTGCTGGACACGGCTTGCCTGCATTCTAGCATTTTAGAACCAACAGCATAGGTAGTCAACCTTCTCGGTGTGACTGCTGCCTACTAGAAATGCGGTAATGGTGATTATTGTCAAATGATGGTATAATAATTTAACCCAAAACACTCATATGATGATCACCATCACCACCTAATGTTTGAATGGAAATTTGCCATCTATTGTATTCCTTGTACTACGGAGCCCCTGAATGGCCATGCATTCAAAATATATTTTATCTTGTACGTACAAGATAAAATATATTTTGAATTGAATGAATGGCCTTTAAGGGGCTCCGTATACTCCGTGTATGGAATGTGCTATATAAATTAAACTGCAACTTTTCTCAATACACGTCAAGGGTGATTTACACAGAACGTGTTTAGCCATTTTCGGTGCGTGACACTGTATGCAACAAAGTATAAGTCATTGATTACAGTTAAAGGAGGCGGAAGTTTGGTGAGAGCTGCCATTTCACTGATGGAGGTGGTAGATAGACAGTCTGTTGCGTTGGTCTACCTGAGAGAGGATGTTGGTGCACTGCTGCAGGAGGGACACAGGAGGCTTGCCCAGGCTGGTGGCCAGCTGCACCCGGAGCAGCTGTTCCTTCTGGGTGAGATTGTCCTGCAAGGCATGGGCGAGGGCCACGGCAGCACACCAGTTAGACAGGGAGTCTGCTGAGAACAGGCCTCCGCAAAGCAGCTGGCCAGCAGAGATGGAGTTGGCTGGAGAGGTCAAAGAAAAAGGGGAAAATGTGTTGAGTGTTATACTTTCGTAAGATATTGCTATTGTCCTCTTGAATTAATAATTACATTTAATATGATTATTTCTGGCATTAAGAGCTTTTTATCTCCCCACAGCTTTCAAAACACAGCTTACTAACTAGGGATGTACTAGGTAGGCCATTCTGCTTAGTAGGTTTTCTATAATGAGACAAACAGCAGAACAAAGCTTTTGTTATTGCGCAGACACAGGTGAGACAGGCCTCTGGGCGCAAGTAGAATGAACTACTTCCATACGATCGTTTTATGCTTATTTACGTACGACTGACTGTAGATGATCTCAGTTCACTCCGTAGCCAGTTAGTACCTGAACTTAAGAGGTCAGGTGTGTACAACTCTTTGATCCAGTATGTGGGCTTCACACTGGTGCCATATTTATTTTTAAAGCATGGCTCTGCTGTGTCTGACTATGTGTCTGTCTTTGTACCCTAGTGGTTTTAAAACCTTGGTGAGCATACAGTCCCCCACAATATGTAACTGTTTTTAGACCGCAGTCACTGTATGTATGTACATTACTGTACATACATACAGTAACGTATGCATGTACAGTATGACTGACCATCAATGGTGGAGGGCAGCAGCGTGGCCACAATCTCCCCCTGGCCCTTCTGGTTCTTGTAGAGGAAACACTGGAAGCAGTAAAGGACAGCACAGCGCAGCACAAACGGCTGCCTCTCGTTCACCATGGACATGAGCAGCACCACAATGGCTGGTCTGGGGACAGAGGAAGCAGAGGCCAGGTTAGGTTGCATTGCACACGGAAGACAGTTGACTGAGGCTACTGCTGCTATATTATCTGCTAAATATTATATTGGCTGCAAAAAAAAAAAAAAAGATTAGCATGATGACCATCTTGATCCAAGGCCGTGTCTGTATCACAAATTACGTTAGAACTTTAGTTGAACTTTGCGTGATGCATTACTTTACCAGGATTAGTTTACCGGTACATCTTGTACTTGAATGTTGACATTATAATCTCTTGGTGTTTCATTAGCGCGAGGTGACGAAAATAGGCTACAGCTCGTAGTGATAATCACAACACGTAAAATGCTACCGTAAGAATGCCAGGATTCGGCCGTGATGTCACTGCTATGCAACAAAGTAGCACAGCAGCAGGAACAGAACACCATTATGAAGCAAATGGCAGTGATGTGATATTTGGTGTTGGTATATTGTGCACAAATCACTGAGTGTGTCTCACCTTGGTGGGTTAGAAGGAGCATTGACAGAAGCAAAGTAGTCCTGGTTGATCTGTGACCCACGGATGACCTCTGACACAGTATTGATGGTCTGACAAAAGACAAGATCACATTTATATACATATTGATAGGATTATTGGTCATTCACTGCTTTTCTGTTTTTTTTCTTCCTTTTCATAATTTTTATCCCACGATTTTGAATGAGTCCAAGCTGCTTTTTTTCACCTGACGACAGGGGGGGGGGGGGGGATTTCCCCGACCAGACATAGCGTGTGGAAGGAACACGTTATTCCGACCAGTTCCTTTCCCATCCACCTTCTAATCCACATGGGGGAGAACATGCAAACTCCACACAGAAAAGGCACTGGGTGGAGGAAGGAACACGCCCCACCAGCGGGAATCGAACCCAGGACCTTCTAGCAGTGAGGAGATAGCACTACTGACTGTGCCACCGTGCCCCCGTCATTCACTGCTTTTAATAGGTTGTTTGGAGGAACTGGATACGCTACGTTGAGAGGGTATGTCATAATTATGTGGTGGTTTGTATTCCCAAACAGGCTCAGACTAGCCATCTGTTCAAATCTGAACCTGCTTATCACATGCTGATCTCAGAGTGTAGGTCTAATGAGACATCCTTAATAGCACAGTAACTTGTATGAGTGCACCTGCACACAAGAGCTAGTCTCCACAGACAACTACACTAGTGCATGGAATATAACCTAATCTTGAAACATCTCGTTGATTCTTGTACATACGTAGATAATGGTGTACAAGAGGGACTGATCCTGAAATGTAGACCAATTGACTATAGTTTGTGTGACAAGCACAAGGGACAAATTAAGGAAAGAATAATCCTATATGTGAGCGACGTTTGGCCCTACAGTGAGATAAGTCCCTTTATTTAAACCAAGGCAATTAAATTCATTCTCAATTCCTACAAACGGTTTAAAACGGAAAACAATAACAGTGAATGTGCCAACCCATTTGAACTGGTGTGCAGTCTGGGTGAGGTTTTACATTCAATGGATCTCTATATTGAACATGAATCAGTTATGTTTCCTTGGCGGCAAAATAGAAAAGGCATGTTAATAAGTTGTTAGAGCCGTTATAAGCCAGCATCCTAGTGTCCAGTAATTATGGCGAGTAAAAAAAAAAACGTACAGGATAAATTGTCTTGTGGGCTTCCCTCTTCCCAACCCTATCCACCGTTATCCAACCAGATGTGTGATTTACCTCGGTGAGGATGTCGGCTGGCACACCAGTGGCCATGAGGATAGTGCAGAGCTGCTGCAGTAAGCCACACTGGTACATGGACTTCTGACAGCTGGCCGTGGCTCCTGGTGAGTTGACTGGAGACACCATGACTCGTACCAGCTGGAGGGACAGAGGGAGGGCAGGCAAGGTTTGAACTGGCACAATGTTCTATCACATACCTGGGCAACTGGCGGCCTGTGGGCCCACCTTCACTTAATGTGGCCCACAAGTTAATATCAGAATACTAATATATATATTGATTTCAGCTGTTACAATTCCAAACATGCAAACATGACCCGCTTTAATTACTTCAGTCCATATATGTAGCTTAAAGGGCCATTTCACCCCTTTTGCAACCAGATCTTATTTAATTAACCTTGGACTACATGTTGTCTCTAAGACAGCCCTCCCCCTATCCACATGGAGGAGCAGTGGACGAAAGCATTATGGGAATTGTAGTCCAGGTGAGCCCAGTGTCCATGACATCATGGAGCCCATGGACACTTCAAAATACTAAAATATCTAAAAACACATATTACCCACGTAAAAACCACCAGGAAAGTGCTTCTTGTCTCCCAAACATCATTAAAATAAGTGGCCCTTTAATATAGTATTAAGATGTAGGCCCAGGCCGTAGCGTAACGGTCTGGGCACCGGACTGGTGATCCAGTCGTGGTGTGCCGCGGGTTCGACTCCCGGACCCGACACGGCCATTACCGCATGTCATCCCCCCATCTCTCTCCCGTTTCCTGTCAGCCTACTTTCTATCCCTTAAAAAAATCAATAAAGGCGTAAGCCGCAAAAAAATATCTAAAAAAAAAAAAAAGATGTTATTGAATTTTCATGTCCAATGCATTTACCCGTAATTTCCGGACTATAAGACGCTACTTTTATCCCATGCTTTGAACCTTGCGGCCTATACAAGGTACGGCTAATCTATGGATCTTTACAGCTAATGGCCACTAGGGGACCTTCTAAATCTATCTCTATGGCCGGTCCTTAAAGTTTTTATTCGTTTTTTCCCCTAAATTTAACTGGTGCGGCTTATATTCAGGTGCGCTTTATAGTCCGGAAATTACGGTAGTTCATAAAGTTAACATAACTATAAAAATGCATTTGAACAAATTAACATCACACCCTCCCCATCTCTATTCTTATTAAATGATGTATCCCAGTTGCCATTAAATAATACGCGTATTCGTGTCTTCTTTGCTGGCATAACGGCCGCAAAGAAGATGGTTGCTTCGCACTGGAAACCGCCTCATACATTGTCATTTCGCCAATGGGCTTTGACCTTCCTAGATTTCTAGAAATGTCTACAGCAAGATTGCATGGTGCAAAAGAGGAAAACATTGAGATTTGGTCTGGTATTGCAGATTTGGTTAAGGGCATGCTTTAGTCATTATTATTATTATTATTATCATTATTTATTTATTTTTTGTTCACATTGCACAGTAGTAGGAGTACTGACATTTTGTGGCATCTTTGGTCTCGGTGGGAGGGGTGGGTGGGATTGTTTGTTTTTGTGTTCCTTGCTTTTGTTGTTATGTGTTGTTTTTATATGTGTTTTGTTTTATTTAGTCATTCATGATGTTAACGTGTGATTTATTGTCTTAAATAAAAAACATTTGATAACAAACAAAAAAATGCATTTGAAATGTAAAAAAAGGTTACTTTTCAATTAGAAAATAGCAGACAAAAATGTAAAAAGAACCACAGCTCATCTGCTGAAAAAACTCGCAAGTGAGGTGCTGGAGTCACAAAGGGATAATGAAAAGAAATAAAGGGAACACTCAGATCTGCGCACAAAGTATATATTTTGCAAGCTTTCGGTCTACTGACCCTAACCCAATTCAAATATAGGAAAAATAGCTGATCTATACAAGCTCAAAATGCGTCACAGTTTTGAGCTTGTAGATCGGCTGTTTTTGCTATGACAGAAATATGCAATGTGGCCCTCTGGAGTGAGTGTATATATAGTGGCCCTCTCCATTGTCAAAGTTGCCCACCTCTGTTCTATCATGTCAGGGATGAATCAAGGCCAGTGATGGTGTAGTAAGGTGTTTGAAATACTCATGTCCAAGAATAGTTGTACCACAAGTAGCCATTTAATTTCTTTTATAGAACAGAGGAAAGTCGCAGGACCAAAACGTTGCATAGTTTGGACATTAAATAAAATGCTCTTGAACCAGCAAGTGACAGTGTGCGGGTCTCCTTCCTTCTCTACGTGTCTGAAGTCTGCTGCTTTGTCACCGACGCACCTGTTATTAGTAAGTCGAGTGTGCGGAAGCCTTCCCTTCAAAGAAATTCATAGAATCAAATTTGTTTTAACTTGACTTCCTCTCCTCCACATTTTGAGTGCTCGGGATGTCTTCTTCTAAGTCTGAACTGATCCTAGAAGCACCCTACACTTTTAGTGAGCACCCGGTTGGCCTAATAATAATAATAATTATCATAATCATCATCATTATAAAACAAATGGTTAGTGCTAGGACAGTTAAAAGTCACAACTACAGCCCCGGTTACCTGTAGCATAAGGTGGAGGTTGGTGACCTTCTGGGCGGACCAGCCAGAGTTATCATCACCGACCTCGAACCATGGCTTCATCCTCTGGATGTAGGAGCCCTCCTTGAAGAAGTTCTGGTTGGAGCTGTTGTTCTTCAGGAGGTTTACGAGGAGCAGCAGGCAGTCCTCCACTACAATACCTGGATAGGACACAGGACATTAATACGGTCAGGAAATTAACTAGGCGTGATGAAACAGCAGCCGGATGGAAACCATGAAGTTCTCAGTTCGATCCCTGTGGGCGGTGTCGAAGTGTCCTTGAGCAAGACTCTGAACCCCTAATTGCTCCCGAGTCGGTGTCTTGCATGGTTTCCTCTGCCATAGGTATATGAATGGGTGAATGTAATGCACATGCATCCATGTACAGCGCTTTGGATAAAAGCTCTATATAAATGCACCATTTACCATTATAAAAGCTGAAATACCTAAAAATAGTACAAAAGTAGATTGTACTGTACCTCCATCGCTGCTGCCTTCTTCTGTGATGATGTCTAGGAGCCGTTCGAAAGCATTCTCAAATGCAACAATCTTCTGAATGGCAGCGTTGCCTTTGGTAAGCTGCTGAAGCAACAGCAAGCCCTGTTGGAAGATGGAGAACCAGATGGTAAGCAAGTCATGGTCATGTTCATGTGGTTAAATGATTCTATTGTGAAATAGCATAGTACTAGAGTACTTACATCATTAAATAGCATAGTACTAGAGTACTTACATCATTAAATAGCATAGTACTAGAGTACTTACATCATTGCGGATGACTTCCCTGGAGTCTGCCAATAAATCCATTAATCTGGAAACACCTGTAAGAGAATTTTTAAAGTAAAAGAATAAGGAAAATTGAGCAGACAGGGTTTTACCATAACACAGTAAACAAACCAATGTAGCAAATATTAATACACACAAACCGCTACGTCATGACAAGAGACGTGAACAACAGCTATCGTTTATGTTTCCAATACTGTCTAATGGGGGACCTGGAGGTGCTTGCACAAAAGTGGCAAGATACAAATTTTCAACTTAAAACTTAAAGTCCTGATGCAAATGTGTCTCTACATCACAGGTGAAATGTCCAGCCATGAAGCAAAGCTACATGTATGTGATTAAATCATTTTAAGACAGCACTATAATAATTATTCATTTGTGTGATCACCGGCACTCCCAGTTCTTTGATGATTAGAATGTGTAGCTTATGTCGGTTGTTTGCTTGCATGTGGAGGGTGTCATTGTTGATTTATTTATTAGATCTCCATTAGCTTCCTGCACTGTTACCCCTTCCTGGGGTCTCAACCAGCATCAACAACACCACATTTTTTACATCAATCCATAACATTCATACAACAAACTCATCGCAATTTACAGTGCAACACAAAGCACTAACTGTCAAAATCAAATGCATTCGATTGCTGTACCATGTACGACACACACACACACACACACACACACACACACACACACACACACACACACACACACACACACACACACACACACACACACACACACACACACGATAGAGTGTGGCAATGGCATGTAAATTCCTGATTTGATTAAGCATCCTGACGTTATGAAAGTAGTCTGCTGTAATATTTGAGGTGAAGCAGCATAACTCACCCATGGGGCTGACCAGGATGACGCCTTGCACCTGGGCACACTGGTTCTTCAGGAGGGCAGTCAAGAGCTTAACACCTGGCCACCGCACGTGGAAGTCAAACTCCTGAATGCACACAAAATTTGGTCAATTGAAGCATTAATGTCTATCTTCAATGAGTACTTGAGAAAGAGATATTTTTTGCTGCTCACATCACATGGCCAAGAGAGTGCCTACACGATGTTCAATAACTGCTTTCAACTACGTTTCCACATGTTATTTCCTATTGCACATTATCATACTGTAGATGTTATGAAATGGCACATAGCTCCTTTAAGTGTATGTCCATTAAAATGGAATTAAAATGTAATTTAAGATATGCAACTTGATTTTACACCATATGTTCTGAAAACCATTATGATTACATTGTTATGAGAGGAACACCAGTTTGAATCCTCTCATATTTGAATTGGTTTGTTTTCCAATTAATTGAAACCACAGAACAGTACATTACCTCCAACATAGACAGCACCAAGGTCACGTTCTCAGAGTCCTGGATGAACATGTTTGTAAACTCCACTCCCAGGTCATCATCCGTCTGCTTTTGGGTGTTCTCATCTGAGAAATGTACAAAGATCATTAGTGTGTTTTAAGCCTGACAAACTTTTAGATTTGTTATTTTTGACGAATGTTCCGCCCAGAATAGGGATACTAGGGTGCAAGTGGGCAACTATATAGAATTGGTTAATAATATGAAATTAATCTGTTAGTTCAGAGAAAGATGTTCAATGGAGATGCTGGACACCAACGCAATTATTTTATTGAAAGATTGCCGAAACATCGTCTATATGACTAATTTTATTGGAATTATGAGTGTCTGGCGTCTCCGTTGCAAATCTTGCTGTTGTTCCCGATAGCCAGCACCTCACCAATATCTGTTGTTTTACTTTCCTCTATACTAATATAATGGCCTATGAACAAGCCATGGAGGATGCTACAGGACAAATACAGATGAAAGGAAAGCTGGGGGAGGGGAGGGCTGCAATATACAAAACATTATATAATTAAATAATAAGATTCTTTTCCCCAGACATAACATTAATTTATTTGCCAGATAGTCTGCATAGCACTAGAATGCTTTGTTCAATAGCAACCTTCCCTCTGGTGAAAGGAATTTGCAGCAGATGCAAACTGCAATTTCTTATTTTTTTTCTCCTAACTATATTTTAACTAGTAGAGCAGTGACATAACAGGGTTGGTCAAACAGAAATCAACATGGTCATTTGAAGTCTAATGAAGCAAACCAGATCACTAATTATAGCATTAGAGCAAAATGGCCACCCTGTGAACATGGCCGATGGAGGAAACTCAGCAATTGATCTAATGAAATAAGCACAGTGAAACAAAGAACATTGATAAGTGACTAATCAGTCATAGACAGAGACCAGGTGATAAGTGACTCATCACTCATAGACATAGACCAGGTCAAGGGGTGAGATTAGTGAAGCACTCTGGTTACCACCATCCAAACCCAACAAGTTTCAACACCAACTAAATTCTAGTGAGGTTAGTCGAATAGTGGCAAGAGTCAGGAGGCGTTTGGAAGCTAGGCTAAAGTACTGACCAGGCATTGGTACATTCTTAGGTTTCCCTGAGACAGGGAGAGTGGCTGCTGTGTCTGTGAGGACAGTGGAGGTGGAAGAGGGAGATGATTTAACTTTAGGTGTGCATCGTGTCGCTCACCTAAATTAAAATCACAACGCATTGCAGAGAGAGCAACGCATTGTGAGCTTGTAGAAGTGCTATTTTAGGTGTGCAACATCAGCAAATTAGGGCTGAGGCCTCATCTGTACTGAAGCTTGCATTCATTCAAAACCACATTGTGAAAAACTTGGCAGAATCGCTTGGAGAAACGGATGACTGAATGCCTGTTGTCAAAGACATGCTATGAAAATAAAATCGTAAGTAAGCAAGGCCATGCAGTTCAAATCAGTCAATCAGCTCATTCAGCTGTCAATATGGGAAACACTTGTGGTGGACTCGTCACTAACACTTTACACATCTTATTCCAGTACACTCACGTGTATGAATCTATGGAAAGGTGCACACTAATAACAACACAACTTCTTATGTTGTTTTGCTATACTTTTCCACATACTTTGGTAAATACACTGGAATAAGGCAATTGTAAAGTGTCGCCATATGTGTTTCTTTCCCCAAGCCACCCAAGAAGAGCTAAGTGCTGCTGGTAGTTAAGGGGGACGACATCATGCACAAACAAGAATTTTACCTTCCGATTCATCTGGAGGGTTAAAACATGAAAGAGAAGAGAGAGATGGCAGTCTTTATATAGCAGTCAATATTGGAAGGGTGTGTGTGTGTGTGTGTGTGTGTGTGTGTACGGTTGAGATTAATGTCCAGGTGACATTAATTCAACTCAATTACTCATTCTACATAAGGGGGCTTTTATTTCATTATTTGGCAATCTTTATCCACATTTACGTACACTGCATGAAAATTATTATGTATTTAACTTATGGCCATCAGGGTTCAAATACCTGGCTCTTCCTCCTCATCATTGCAGATGATATTGTATAATGTATCCAAGGCGTAGCCAAGGATCTCAGAGTCAGACCTGTAAACATAGATAGAGGGAGTTCAATCAACAACACAGGCTGCATTATTCTCAGTTGTTAGAAGCGATATAAAAAATAAAGCCTTGTCCACCCTAAAGCGTTGAACAACACTGAATAATGAATGCTCCACATCACTTTTATTAGGGTGTAAATGGCAGTAAGATAAGCTCAAAGATTTATTTTTACAAATGACAGTGACAGAATTGACAGCAGAGTTTAGACACAAACACATGCGCCATTTCGTTGTTGTTCCACAAGTATATATTTGCCTTAATACGAACCTGTCAGTTTGCATTATGTGAATCAGATGCTCCATTGCCTGGCTGCCAACTTCTTTTCGATATTTCTATTAAAAAAACAAAAAAAGGACTGAATATCATATTCTAATTAAATACAAATAAAAATAAAAGCAGGGCACAATTCAATTCAATTCGAAGGAGCTTTATTGGAATGAGAAAACAAACGTTTACATTGCCAAAGCAAGTGTCACAATACAATAAATTGAAAATGGGGAAAGTATATACAGTTGGAGGGGGTACAGCATTGTTACACATTGCATCGTTAATATGTACATGTTATATCAGGGTATAAAGCTTTTTTGAAACAAATAGCAGCACTTTGTTTGGGACAAATGGCAGCATTTTTCTCAGGACTATTTAAATAGTATACAGAAAACTCAGATTTAAGATTTGTTTAAAGGTAGCAGCTCTGTTTACATGTGCAAGGTCAAGCGGTCTACTTGGTACAGATAGTAGTCCTTAGGGTGGTTGTATTCCATTGGCTAACCTTTTCAGTTCACAAATCTTGCTGCTGTTTGCACATTGTTGTATGGGAGTTTTTTGTCATTGGTCATAGTTTCAAACTCATGTTGGGTGTGTGTAATCTGTGGGATTACTGTAGGTGTCTCTGATGTCTTAGTATAGTGGGCAAGTGGTTAGAAAGTGTAGCTCTGTTTCTACCACATTTTGTGTGCAGTGGGTGCATAGTCTTGGGATCGGGGTCTGTCTGTGGCGGCCTTTCTCTATTGCAAGGCTGTGTTCACTGAGTCTGTACCTAGTCAATGCTTTGATTTGGGTTGTTTACCGTGCTCAGGTATTCTGCCAATGTATATTCTCTTTTTAGTGATAGATAGCATTCCATTTTGCTTTGGTTTTAGGTAGTCTCTTTCCAGTATGCCATGTAGCTTTCTTATAATCTGGTTAAATCCAATGGGTTTTCCGTCTGGTGGTTGTGTTTGTGTATATAGTCCCTGGACCAGCTGACTAAGGGGGCATCCCTGTAGGTTTTCATCATGATTGAGGGCTATATTATGGAGCATGTCTGGGTTGCTTTCATGAATGAAAGCAGAGACTCGGCACACAGAACTCTGCAAATGCATCCTCCGCACCCAACGAAGAATAATGCTGCTTTCATGAATGAAAGCAACCCAATGAAAGCAATAATGAAAATGGTCATGAAATGCATGTGCTCTTTTCTTTATTTTGATGTTGAGTGGGTATCTCCCTAATTCTGCCCTGCAATCATTGTTTGTTGTTTTTCGTTGGGTGCAGAGTTCTGTGTGCCGAGTCTCTGTTTCAGGTTCTTGGTTGGTAAGGGGACCCCAGATCTCACAACCATAGAGGGAGATGGGCTGCCAACTCTCGTACCGTTCCGATACAAGAGATGTCGAAGCCAATTGAACCAGGGGGATGCAACGCATATAGAGGAATCCTAGTTCCATAATGTGGAACAGGCTCTGAGCAACCTTTCATTACAGCATGCTAACCAGGGACTCATTGCATGCAAATTGGATAAAAAGCTGTTGAACCTAGACAGCACAGGTGAATGCAAACTCTCTCTTCATGTCTCTATTTGAGTCCCTGTCTGTGTGTTGAAGTGTGACACCCCCGTGCCTTATAAACCCCTTATTTATGCCTGATAAGCTCATTACTCATGGTTGATGAGGCATGCATTGAGAAGAGAACTAGATTTCGGTTTATGTAGCCATTTAAATTGACCATATACAGTAAAAACTAATCATGATAGTAACACTAAAGCCAGAATTATACAATGTCGTATCACAGATTGAAAATAACAGATTTTAGTATGAATTAGGCCTTATAAAATGCACAGCAGGAAGCTACTCTGTAAAACCATAGGTTTCCACTGTTGGTCAGAGCTGTAGCAGTTAAGTGGGCAACATGATTAATGTAATAATCAGGAATACTAACAGCTTTAGAGAATGAGCTGTGTCTTTGTCATTTAGGTAATAATCAGGAATAATAACAGCTTTAGAGAATGAGCTGTCTTTGTCATTTAGGCGTCGTCAGGCAGAAACTTTGTATCTCCATATTTCATCTTTTTGTTCATAAATCAATAATTGTATACTTGTGTTTGTGGGTCTTATACATATTGAACAAATGAAAAGTATTTAAAAAAACATGACTAATTAATAACTACCTTGGATCCATTGCAACACAGTATCTTTTCCCATTTCCTAAAACGTAAAGGTTTTGGACCTACAAGATTTCCACCTGACAACGACGATTTGCATAAGCTATTAAGCTATTAGCTTTTGTTGATGTTAAACTTAGGACTTAGGAAAAAATAATTCATACGTTTTCCACTTGTTTACAAGAAGAGGATGCAACCTGAGGATCAAACTAAGAGTTGTACAATTACTATATTGAACTTTGGCCAACAGCTACTTTTGATAAAAAAATAATAATTAAAAAATAAGTGGAGAGGATGTTGACAATGCATCTCACGAATACAGACAGAAGAGAACGCAGGCAGTTTCCACATTGGTTACAATGACAACATGCTGCTACAATACTGTCATGTCTTTACCTTAGATAGGGATTTGAGTGCCCTGACTGCATCCCTCCGATCCTCGAGGAGCGTAGAAGAGGCCACACGATCACACAGCTTCTGGATCTGTCAATGACAACAAATATAAGAGACTTTTTAAATGCGTGTTTTTTTAACTCAATGGGTCACAGCTTGGATTGATATTTCACTTTATTTTATACATTTCCACAGGATACGTCCGTTTCTGTACGATTACACTTTTCTAGTATAGATTAAGGAAAGTAAGGTGAGGTGTGTGTGTGTGTGTGTGTGTGTGTGTGGGGGGGGGGGGGGGGGGAATCTTCACTGATTACAGAGTTAGTGATGTTTGTGACACAAACAATGGATTGTGTATTTGCAACACATTGCAGCTTTCTGCAAGAGACACAGATAGATAGCAAATTAGCAATGGTACCTTGACCCCTCCCTGGGGTCTTAACTGGAATGTCAATAACTTGTCTAAATTAATGTGGTCAATAATCTGCTGCATTTAATGGAATGGAATATTAAGTCATCTGTTGTTTAAACAGGACATTAAGCATAAGAATAGTACGTGTGTTGGTGTAAACAGAATGGCAGCAGGTTTAGAAATCCATAGACCAGTTAGTTGGCATTTGTCAGAATTTAATACACAGGACCACAATGGAAACAAGCCCAGCAGGCTTTTTGTATTAACCTTTTAGCATCTTTGTATAATCGTACCAATTGTATGAATTGCAAAGAGTTATAATAAGGTGTTCAATCAATCAAATCTGCCTTTCTGAGTGACAACGGACAGAAAGTAGACTAGCCATCATTCATTTTGTGTGTGATCATTTACAATGTGGGCATTTAGCATTTATCCAGAGCGACTTACTGTAAACAAGGCATCAAACATCAAATGCAGAGAGAGAGAGTAGTCTGTCTGCTTCAGTATTCTAGCCAGGATCATATAGGTAAACCAACAACATGATGTTAGTTCCCCAGCAGAGGTGGGTGTGCGACTGTGTGTATTCTGTATCAGCATTTATTTTCTTCCATTCATCTAAATTAGCAGCAGCCAGCTCCAAATGGCGACTGACAAGCCCCAGGAAGCAGCAGTACAGCATAACTGTCACATTTGCAACGTTAGCTAGTCTACTGCTACTGCTAGGCTACTGGAGCTGGCTACAGACGTCCATTCAGACGGGGACACAGACAGCGGGGTGTAAGCATCATTGTGATAGTTATGTGAATGTGACATGTTTGTATTTACCATTTACGCTGTATCATATCATATCGGCCATTAGAAAATAGCCAGCTCACATGTGCTAGATTATTAAAATGGTGAAAATGTTTGACAAATGAAACGTCTCCTAAAATAAAATAGTATTAGGGACGCCGGCCCGGGCGGGGTTAATGTCATTAAACATGGTGCTAGCGTAGCGTTAGCTGACTGACATACCGTATCGGCTCCTGACGGCTGTGCCCCCGCAGGTTGCCCTCCCATCACTCCTCTGAAGAAGTTCATCCTCTATTTGTGTGTTTGGACCTTAGAGGAAATGTCAGGCTCCCCGGCTGTTGGCTGACAAGTACAATATGAAGCGTAGAAGCCGAGACCACGGCGTTGAGTTGTTTTTCTTCACGATGTACACAACAACCTCAACAGAACACACACTGCTCTGCTGTCTGTCTGTGTCGACCCCGGAACTCCTCCACAACTGCGACCGCGCTGCGCATGCGCGCAGACGTGGCGATACGTGGCTGATCAGCAGAGGAGCGCGTTCACGGATTTAAAGACACATAACAAACCAATCACCAATATGATATTGATACGACATGAAAAATCACACCTATGTGAACTGAGCGGTGCAACTATACATTTATTTATAGTAACTGACTGTACTGTACTGTGCTGTGCTCTGTATACTGTATTGTAGTGTAGTGTAGGTCTACTGTGCGCTCTACTGTAGGCCTACTTTGATGATTTAAGGAAAGAATCTTCGAGAAATGACATAGGTTAAGTGAGGGGGTCCCGGGGGGTCCTCGGAACATCCAGACCCCCAGGAACGCGCCCACGGGGGCGGCCCGGTTCCGGCAACGGTCGAGAAATGACAGAGTTACCGCAGTCCCCGGGAACATCCAGACCCCCACAAAACTTAAATTAACTGATATTATTGTTGTTGTTGTTTCTTTTGTGTATAGGTTAAAGGCATAGGGTAAGTGATTTATTTGGTTAAAAGGTTATTCTGACAGTAATCATTGCTATTAGATTGTTATTAGTGTTTGCTCAGTTATAACATCAGGGTCTCCCTGTGTCCCCTGACATGGAGACTCCAGTTACTGAAGAAACACTCGCTCACACACACACACACGCACGCACGCACGCACGCACGCACGCACGCACGCACGCACGCACACACACACACACACACACACACACACACACACACACACACACACACACACACACACACACACACAGTAATGCATGTGTGATTTATCATATCTGATGTCTTCACAATCTAAGAATGATAGGGCAGGCTAATTACAATCTGCTGATACAATCATACCAGACATTTAATTGCAGGCAGCTGATGGTCTAGACTAATATATCTATGGGCGTTGAGAAAGATCCACCCTGTTTAAAAAGTCCTAACATACATAGATCACACATTCTTTTTACAATGGCTTGGAAATTAACTACAGGTATTCTTATTGCCCTGCTGTTTCTACAGATCTACAATACAGGTAAGACTATTTTAAATCTATAATCTACACATGGTGACATGGGCAACATATGGCCATCTGCAGACAATCCTTAAATAAAATCAAAATGACCCCCCAAAAATCTGAAAAGATGTTTATAATGTGAGAGGTTACTGTGGTGGTAACACTCATCGACTGGTGGGTATACATGTAAGTATGGGGCTTCAGTTCAAAGAGAGAGGGTCCATGGATCCATAATTATAATGCAATGTGTTTGATAATGTGAGTGGTATACAGTACAGCTGCAAAAAAAGAATACAAAATAGTTGACCCTATACTCGTGTGTATAAAATACATGCAGTTCATGCATAATTCTATTTCAGCACTGCGTTTCAACTTTCAATTGAATAGTTCACTCACTTTATCAAAGTCAGTATGGCCCTTACGTGGGGAAACAAATGCTGCCCGCCCCCGAAGCCAAACAAAAATAAGTTGTATTCTTATGTACCTGTACACAAGATGTAACAATAATGTACAACCTTTAACCTTAACCAGTCACTCAGCACACACATGCTAGTTTACAGCAATATCCTCACTCACAGTTACTACAGTTATCTGCACATGGGACTTAATGAAATGACACTGCATAATTTTGGTCGTTGGTCTTTTCTTCAAGGAGCTGTTCCAATCAGTGGTGACCTTGAGAATAGTCAACCGAGCTCACCAAAAGATGGCAAAAATGGTAGGCCTACAATCACATCATCTTAAGTAGGCCTACTACTACAAAGAAACCTCCGTAAAAAGTCCAATTTGACCATCAACTGGTGGGATTGTCAAATCCTAATTATTGTAATGATTCTCTCCTTGAAAATGTGTAGAGCAGCAGCCTGTCTACAGCTACTCCTCAGTTGACAACACTGCTGATCCTGTGGGAGGAACTGCGAACCCTGAATGTGAGACAATTTCTTTCACTGAAGCCCCTCTGACCAAAAGTCCTACTGAAGCCCCTCTGACCAGAAGTCCTACTGAAGCCCCTCTGACCAAAAGTCCTACTGAAGCCCCTCTGACCAGAAGTCCTACTGAAGCCCCTCTGACCAAAAGTCCTACTGAAGCCCCTCTGACCAGAAGTCCTACTGAAGCCCCTCTGACCAAAAGTCCTACTGAAGCCCCTCTGACCAGAAGTCCTACTGAAGCCTCTCTGACCAGAAGTCCTACTGAAGCCTCTCTGACCAGACTTCCTACAGCCAAACCACCTGGACAGATCACACATCAACAAACCCCCCCTCGTGTTGTGTGCTTTTTTCAAATCTTCCAATCTGGCCTTGGGACCGGGTGTCCTTGTCCTACTACTATAATAACACCCATCTGCATCATAACCCTTATTGACATGATGTAAATCTTTATGGTAAGTTTGTGCCAGTAGAGGACAGTTTTCCCAAACACAAATCTGGGTGTTTCTTATTGTATTAATACAATTATACATTTTAATTTTGTTCAATCTGTATGGTATGTGGAGTATGTAGAAACAATATAACTTATACAATTGGGGTGGTTGCGTTTGGTCTCCCTGGTCAAAGCTCATGTCTCACCTTTTGATTTTATTTCCATGCTTGTGTTGTTGTCCTGTTTTAGATGAATTTTACAGCATTTCTGTTTTTAATCTCACTGTATGAAAAGCACTTTGTGAGATCTCTCTGTGAGAAGTGCTAAATACATTTACTTTACCACAGATTCTGACAAAGTTTTACCTGATGGTAAATATCCCCTGAGCAAGCAGCTTAATGGTAAAAATGTCAGCACAGGAAACCGGGTTGAAATCCGGCGTAGAAGAGGAAAGTTATATTGCTGCCTTTAGTGCTGCTTTAAGGTAATGGTGATGGTGGGAATGTAATGGTTGTTTTTCACAGAGGCTCAATTGCCAGCACATCCTCTTCCAAATAAAAGACAAGGAGTAAGGTAATTTGTAACAGACTCAAGAATTAAAAGTGCAAAAACAAATGTTCATCCATCCATCCATCTTCAACCGCTTATCCGTAGTCGGGTCGCGGGGGCAACAGCTCCACCAGAGAGCTCCAGACTTCCCTCTCCAGAGCAACATTAGTGACTTCCTCCTGGGGGATTCCGAGACGTTACAAGGCCAGTGAGTCGATGTATTTCCTCCAACTGCGCCTTGGTCTGCCCTGGGGTCTCCTCCCAGTGGGACGTGCGTCGAGGACCTCCCTAGGGAGGCGCCCGAGAGGCATCCTAACCAGATGCCCGAACAACCTCAGCTGACTCCTTTCCAGGCGAAGGAGCAGCGGTTCTACTCCGAGTCTCTCTCGTGTGACTGAACTTCTCACCCTATCTCTAAGGGAGATGCCAGCCACCCGTCGAAGAAAACTCATTTCGGCCGCTTGTATTCGAGACCTTATATTCTTTCGGTCATGACCCACACTTCATGACCATAGGTGAGAGTAGGAACGAAGATTGCTCGGTAAACAGAGAGCTTTGCCTTCTGGCTCAACTCTCTTTTCGTCACAACAGTGCGGTACAGCGACTGCAATACCGCCCCTGCCGCTCCGATTTTCCGGCTGATCTCCTTCTCCGTTCTCCCCTCACTCGTGAACAAGACCCCGAGATACTTGAACTCCTTCACCTGGGGTAATGCCTCATTCCCTACCCGGACTGCACAATCCACCGGTTTCCTGCTAAATTACAAACAACACGTTGTAAGTGATGGAAAAAGTATGATCATGAATAACAGTTTTGCAACTTAAGGGTTGGTCTTTTAAAACCTCAAACTTAATTAGATATACCATCAAGACTGGAACACTTGCTCAATAGCTGCAAGAAAATCTGGCTTAGACACGAACCAAAATTATTTTATCCCCACTTAACCAATGTTACCTTCTGTGGTCAAAATAATTGCCTTGTTGGAATGATACAGACACCACTTTTGGGAGTGCCATCTACCTGATGGAAAGTATTGTGCTTGATAGCAAAATGCAAGCCCTGGGGCAAATATATTTTGTTAGTGTCTGCATTTTTGTCTCCTTTGTCTTCATGCAAGATTAATGACATAATCTTTCTTTTTTTTAATGGTACAGCCGGAAAACATGACAAGTTTATGAGTGGTGCTGATATCAGTAGTTTATTGTATGTTAAGTTCAACACATTCAAAATGGAAAACTTAAAAAAAGAAGAAAATCTCCACCTGCAACAGCCCCCCCCCCCCCCCCCCCAACTAGAAACAAGTAGACGGTAAACACAGTAAATGGAGATAGCAACGAACTGTTAACAAACACCCGGTAAAGCCGAGATGGTTCATTCTATTTCCACTGGAGGGGGAAATAATATGGGACTGGAATGATACACAATGCGGATCCACTCTACTGCATATTCAACCACGGGGAAAAAAAGTTTACAGCTGTTTCCTCAAGGGACCTTTTTCATGTTTGGTTGGTGTGGATCACTGTAAAATATCAGTGAAAAACAAAAACTAAATATCTATATACTCACATTGGTTTTTAATGCCACTAAGATGTACACTATAGCCAGAAAGCATGATGGCACTTCTTCACTATATTCCTTTTAGCTGGCCACTTTTGCAAAGGTGACGGTGGTGATGGTGCAGTCATCTGACAAATTATTTTACAATTTTATTTTATTGAGGGAGGGGTGTGGATATTATAGGCACTGGTGAGACACCGTTTTAAGGGGAAAAGTGGTATTGCAGTCATAACACTATGCCAAAGGCAGGGGGCACCAAACACTAGCTTCTCCATTCTGATAGGATTTTACACATGAAAACATTTGTTTTACCTCAACTGAGTAAGACAGAGCAGCCAAATCTTTACCTTATGATGAATTGCACCATGTTTGTAAATTGATTTACAATACAGTATTTATTAACGGGGAACGGTCAAGATAAAAGCTACCTTTATCCATTTGTCTGAAGGTACAGTTGGACAGGTTGGGTGTCTGAAACCACTGCAGATTGTCCCAGAAATGTTGGAAATGGTTTAATACCCCCATACAAGGAAGACCTAATTAGTTTTTGTCAATAAACCAGCTACATTAGATATGCCTTCCTCTTTCAGTGCAAGAGAATCAAATAAAACAACCTTCACTCCCTAAAATGTGGTTAAGAAAAAACAAAACTAATTTTAGGTTATTAGAAGAGGATTATCCAACTAGTTATAGCGTTCATAGTAAGACTTGCCTTGAGGAGAAAAAGCAAATTGATATCTAGGGCGATGAATAATCAGCATGTGAAAATACAAATGGATAGAAAAGTTAAGTCATGTCAGGCTGAAGATAAAGCCAACCCACAGACATCAATACAAAACTTCTGCAGAGAAAACATGACAGTCTGACATTTGAGTCCAGCGATTAACCCATGTGCTAACTTGACTAAAGACTGAAAGTAATGGCTTATACAGGTGTCTAGATCCATGTCTGAATTACAAAATGCAATAGGTGTGTGCCGTTACATTGTCCACAATTTACTTTTCATCAAGAACCAAGTCTTAAACTGAACCCCACATTTGCCTGGGAAGCCATTATTTTGACAACCCCAAAGACTTCTTTATTTTCAGACAGTCATGGTTTTTAAATTAACCCTTCCCCCAGAGCAGTTCCTCAAAACACACCAAGAACTATGAGGCACCCATTGTCTACAAAAACCCAGACAGAGCAGACACTACAATATAAACAAATGTACAAAACTCACAGCAGATTATCTTAGGTAGTAGGTAGAACAGTAACGAAAGGGACGAAATGTGCATCAGAAACAAACAAAAGCAAAACACTTTAATCTTGTGAATACTGCAAGTTTCTCTGCTCCTAGTATAGACAAATTTCAAAATGAGCAGCCCCATTTAAGAGGCAAAAAGCAAAGCCCCAAACCTCAACCGTTTACAGCTAAGACTGGAGAAAGATGAAATAGAAGGCACCATCATGCTTTTTTTTAAATCAAGTTGGAGGCGGAAAAAATATATAAATTGTACACAGAAAACAGAACATACAGTAAACTATGATTTTTGCTGTACATTTATTATGTTACTTCGCTTTTTAAGACAGGGAAGGGGAGGGGTGGGAGGGGGGGTATGTTGCCGGCCCCCCGTTTTACGGTCTAGCTGGTAGGAAAAGCATGAAGAAAAAAAAACACCAACTTTGAATCGACAGAAGAAAAACGGAGTGAGCCACCATCACTGCCACCACTCTCCTATTGGTCAGCTTGGTTTCTGGATGATCCTTTTTATTTCCCCACAATTCGTTTGGTGAAGAGTCCAGGATTCTGAGATTTTTTTTATTTTATTTGATAAAAGGAGGAAAGAAAAATATATATAATCTGTTGAGATTTGCTTGTCTTGTTGTTTATCCAGCAATAATTGAAAGCATAGTTTTGGGTCAAAAAGTTGTGGAAACAGTACATTGGTCACAGCAGACAGGCTCTGCGCGAGCCAGCATGGGAGGCCTGCCCCATTTTACGTCGTATCGCTTTGAGACAACAAAACAAAAAGCAAAACAGTAAGGGTCGTCTCTCCAGCTGCGTTCCGAGCATGGATGTCAATGTAATACGACAGAAAGTACCCATTAGTGCATATTGATGAGTGCATTATGCAATTTTCTTTGAAGCAGTGTTCTTTCAAAAAGGAAACACAAAAAATAAAATAAAAAAAAGGCAAGCTTTTCCCCTCTGTCTCAAAACTGCACGAAAGTTGCACCGCGACCTCTTTTTTCCCCAACAGTAACGGGCAGAGAACTACCATAGAAAATGTGCAATAGAGGGACTTCGTGAAGTAGCGCACCCCTGTTAAGTCAAGGCAATATAATCTCTTCCAAATGCTGGGCTGTGTTGTTGTAGGTACAAGTCTTATCAGTCCCCTCCTAGTGTGGCAGAATACTCATGGTTGGTTTGCCTTTTTTCTCCTTCCTTTTCCACAAGTTTACAAATTAAATGTTTGTGACTTCTTGAGATACTGGAAAAAGGATGCTCAGCTCACAGCTAGTAAGCAAAACATGTAATTTTTGTTGTTTGCTTATTTTGTTTTTTGTCCGTTTCACATCAAAGAAATGGTTGACAGGCTGTGTCACATTCCAAAGCCAAAAGAGAAAAATAAAAACCACAAAACAAACAAATAAACAAAACAAATATATACGTTTATACATGTAGACTTTGTTTCGTTAACGAGAGCGGTCGAAGATGATGGAGAAGAGCATGGTGGTACTTCTTCCAAAAAACGCTGCTGGCTCTTTCCTCAGCGGCGCTGGGTAGCAAAGCGGCCCTCTCCTCCCTGACCACCGGCCCCCCTCCCAGAACCCATACCGGAAGGCTTGGGGGCCATGCCTCCCCGCATGGGTGGGCCCCTGCCGTCACGGTCGCGCATCATTCCACTTCCTCCCACAATGCCACGCGGGCCACCGGGACCTCGGTCGCTGCGCCTCATGTCTCGACGGTCATCGCCTCCACGAGTCTCTCGCTCGCGCACTGCCCTCGTCTTCTTCTCTTCCACATTTAGACGCACCTCGCCACGGAACATGATGGGCTGCAGGAGGAGTGGGGGTATATGGGATGAGGTTTACCAACAGGGTAAAGAAAGCAGGTGAGAAATACAAGAGTACCCACAACCCCAATCGGTTTCACCATCCACCTCAATCACCGGTTTGCACACAGGATATTTTGTTGTTAAGAGTTTGATTTGCACTTTTATTTCTTTATACAGATTATTCTTGTATTTTTTATTGTCAGGGACATGTCTCGATTCTAGGAGAGTAATTAAATTCCTTTACTAATTTATTTACTACAGTAGTGACATGACTGGAGGGGGGAGTTGTTTTAAACGCAAAAATCTAGAAAGATGCTTTTCTGTTTTTTTCACAGGTTAAGGAAAAACACCACAGCTTACAATTTATTTTAATTACGTTAGTCTGAATAAGGTTGAAGGTCGATGTTAATTAAGGTAATGAAAAGTTAATGATGAAGTTTGAGGTACGCCAGTCTCATCTTTTGAGGTACATATGTAGGTCTCATATGACACAATGAGTATGATCATGTCACCTCAGAAACATAGTTAGGGATGTTGGCTTACTCAGATCTGTCTCTGAACAGTTTATCTCAATGAGGAAGTAAAATTAAAAGAGGTGTAATTTTTTTTGCAATGTGTGCCACTAAACCGTCACCAAGTGATCATATCGAGTGGATAATGAAACGTCAGTGTACTTGCCCCCTCTACCTTGGCGCCCAGGATTCTCTGGACAGGGTCAGAGTCATCAAAGACCACAAAGCCAAAGTTGGGTAGCTTTCCTCCCACACCCTTGGTGTTGATCCTCAGCTCCACAACATTTCCATAGGCTGGAAGACAAATTAGACATGAACAATACCATCCTCCAAATTACAGCCAAATGTGTGTAATGTAAACATGTCTGAGGGTTCACACTCACCAATCTACCGTGAAGAAATTAAGTAATGGGTCTATGTGGACTTGATTTTTTATATATATTTCAAATTATCAAATTAATCAATATGAAGAGAAGACTTGCCGGTTACGATTTAGCACAGGTGCATTGGCAGCAACAAGGCAGTAGACGTGGAAGGAGACACCTGCACATTGCCACTTGCTGGTTCAAGTGCATTTATTAGTAAAGCATAGTTATATGCTCTATTAGTAAAGCATAGTTACATGCTCCATGCTTTATTAGTAAAGCATAGTTATATGCTCCATGCTTTATTAGTAAAGCATAGTTATATGCTCCATGCTTTATTAGTAAAGCATAGTTATATGCTCTATGCTTTACTAATAAATGCTCTTGAACCAGCAAGTGGCAATGTGCGGGTGTCCCTCCTTCCACAAAGTAATCAATGAAATTGATTATGAAAATGTATCTATTAAACTGCTGCACCCTTAGCGTGGGGTGGGAAATAGGGGACACTACTAAAATGTAATGTACAAACGTAAATGTATGTTTTTGGATTATTTTTTAAAGAATAGTGACAGGAAAAAGCCAGAGGTAACCACTGATTTCTTCCTTAGGCCTGAGAAGGTGGACGTACTCATGAAAAAGTCTTTGAGCTCGCTCTCGTCTATGTCGTGTGGGAGGTTGCCAACAAAAAGCTGGTGGCTGTCAGGGTAGCGGATGATCCGTCTGCTGTCCATCTCACTGGGTTCTGCATCTCCTCTGCCTGCATGGACACACAGACACACAACAACCACAACTCATCACAGATCTCACTGGGTTCTGCATCTCCTCTGCCTGCATGGACACACAACAACCACAACTCATCACAATCACCCATTCAGATTGCATAACAGGGTTATGGGTAAAATTATAAACCTTATAAATTAGCATCAATACCATCGTCAGAAAAAGGCGACCAAAAGGCGAGGTGAATGTAATTTCCCAATCTTTCGTAAATAGTGTTTGTATGCGTTTGCATTTGTTGATGCCATGTATTGTTGCATTTTCTTTATTGCTATGTTAGAAATGGGACCCAATGCATCCCTGTTTGGCACATTTCTGACTACTTACGTATTCAGTCAATCAAAAACAAGCATACTCCTGTTTTATTTTTTATTTTTTTTTCTCCTGTTGATGTTTTTATTTTATTGTTTGCTTTGTGCCTTTTAGGTCTTGCATATTCTAAAATAAAATAAAACAAGCACTCTTTAAAGACAATGGGCCTCATTCACAAAGCTTTAGTGAATGTTTCTCATTACAGACCGAAGTGTGATTCGTGATAGGCTGTGTAAAGCCTTAATTTGTCCTGAACAGAGGTATTATCACTGTCAGATAATGAATTCCACATGCGCATAAATCAAACGCACGGTCACGTGTAGATGATTAGCATTGTTCCAAGCCCCATTCTAGGAACATCCAACGTGCAAGTTCACTTGTCACAATTAACTGATTTGCTTTGCGTTGCAACGCCTTGACGCCTTAGATTGTGTGTGAATGAGGCCCATTGGGTATAAAATGTTACTTCTGTACTTTTCACTGCAATAAACAATCACTACTTCTAATACCTTAGCACCAATACAATTACTGATTGTGAACTAAATTGCACTATACAATCAACTGTCCTGCTACAGCTCAGCTCCTGGAATTTAAGTGAATGAAATTACCTTTGTTAACAAAGCTGAAGTGGGGTTTTCCTGTTTGTGACTCTGAGGATGGAACACCATCTGACAGTGACAAGAAACACAGTCAGTGTCAATATGGAACAACTTGGACGGTTTCAACACAGACAAAAAAAAGAATAAGATTAATGTGAAATAAACATTGATCATTTAAATCTGTAAATGCAAGGCAAATCACATACGTGACTAAAGATCCAGGATTATTAAGCAAAAAGCTGTATCAATCCCATCTATCCTACACCAGTTCTGATACAAATGGTCTTGCAAGTGTTTGTATTACTACAAGCATGTCTGGTATTTTACTATATGTAAAGATATGCACATCCCAGGTGCTGGGCCTCTCAAGTTCTTGAGAAAGTCATCTTATATTCGATCAGATTGGCGCAGAACAGGACAGGACACTGAGGCTTGGTTTCTACCTGGCCTGGGTCCCCGTGGTGCAAAGGCAGGTCTGTCACGTGTGCGCTGGTCCCGTGGTCCTCGTAGGGGTGCTGTCTGGGCCTCAGGCTTCGCCTCCACTCTGGGCTGTTATGGGGTCACAGTGAAGGAGGAAGAGATTTGTTTATTTGCACAATGGCAAAACAAAGAAGCACTGTGATAAAATAAAAAAAAAGACAAATGAAAGATAAATGTATTAGTAATGTTTTTGCTGCTGCCTGTGGTCTCTTCTTACATTTTGGTACACCAAGACATTTATTTTAGTAGTTTTCTATTTTTCAACAGGAACAAAATGTTTTAGTCATAATGACCCAATTGTTTGTCAAAATAATTTTATCCAGAGACAATTAGCAGCCAATAATACTTATTATTGGCCCAGGCCGTGGCGTAACGGTCTGGGCACCGGACTGGTAATCCAGTCGCAGTGTGCCGCGGGTTCGACTCCCGAACCCGACACGGCCTTTACTGCATGTCATCCCCCCATCTCTCTCCCGTTTCCTGTCAGCCTACTGTCTGTCCCTTCAAAAAATCAATAAAAGGCGTAAGCCGCAAAAAATATATATAATAATAATAATAATAATAATAATAATACTTATTATTGCATTATTGATTTATTCGTGACAAATTACCTGTGAGCTTGGAGCTTTGACAACATGGGGGGAGATTCCAGAGGAAGGTACTGTTCCACTGGGAGGAAGATTCTTACTGGTAACCGATGCCCAGGAGAAGGTCTGACATTTGATAGAAGAAAACGATCATTAGAATTAATCAGAAAATAAAAAGGTGCACACGTTAAGTTTAAGACTCACTACACACCTGAATTGAGAGACAAATCCTGTGTTTTCTAATTTGAACACAAATCTAATTGTTTGATATTAACCAATATCTGATATAAGTCTATGTACTGTACAGTGTTTCCTACAGGAATGTAAACTAGCTGTGGTGATGGCGGTAGCCACCATGTGAGCTGAGCCAACACAAATGAAAGCAAACAACAAATGTTTTATTTAAGTACTATAATAAAGCCTGATTCAATGTAATGCATTTATATTGTATATCGCTTCCTAAAATAAAATATAAATCAGATGTCATTTTATGACCAAAATAAACTAATACTACTACTACTACTACTACAGATAAGTGTTAGCCAGGGTGGAATCACACATGATTAATGTATGTGATCCAATTCAGATTACTGGTATGTGTGATTTGTCAAGAGCTACCGTAGATTTTAAAGTCTCAGTACATTCATATCTGACCGACTTTGCAATGCTGCTGTTCCTTTCCTCTGCTGTCAAACTTTCAACTGTTGATTCTCTTGCCTGCTTATAAACCTACTTTTATTCAAACTAACTTCCGTTTGTTTTCAGATCAGTTTTCTAGATCAGGACAGGATTCCTGGACTGCAGTGCAGGTTATCACATTATTATTGATCTATGCCTAGGGATGCACCGATCCGATACTCGTATCGGAGACTGGCGCCGATCCAGGCTAAAATTCTAGATCGGGTATCGGATCGGTGGCCGATCCATTATCCGATCCGATCCGATAATTATGTGTAATTACAGTATGAATACAACTCTACCTCTGTGACACAGCAGTGTAGTATTGACAGTATAACATGTGGAATGCAGCCAGGCTAGCCTGCGCACACATTAACCTGGTCTAATTGTTGCACAGTTATTTAATAAATAATTCAGTGCATTTATATCTGTGTTTGTTACATTTTGTTTTACAAAGATGGGAAAGTAATGTTTAAGTCAAGCCTTGATGTTGCCTTACACAAAATAATGATTCCAGACTCCACACAGTGAGGCATACAGCTTAATAGGTTATTACGTTTCTTTGTGGGGGGTATCGGATCGGTACTCTGTATCGGCAGATACTGGATCCCCATGTATCGAAATCGGTATCGAATGCCAAAAAGCCGGATCGGTGCATCCCTATCTATGCCTAGCTGCCACCTCTGGTACTCCTTTTCCCTGCTTATTATCCTTTCCAATAATGAGGACAATGAGAATACATCTCTCCTGGAGTGGAGAGATGGAAGTGACAACAGTATGAAGTGTGTCAGTTGGGTGAAGGTGGGGTAAGAGGACCCCCAGGGCTCCTTGCAGGAGTTCCAGGGAGTCTTAACCACTTTAACCCCATGTACCATGGCTATTTGAAAAAAGCCGATCTACAAGCTCACAATGTGATTTGCCTGAGCTTGTAGACCTGCTATTTTTCAAATATTGCAAAGAAAATATGGCAAAAAAACATTTTGTTGTACATCAATTTGGGGGTCCTTGACATGAAAATGTTTGAGAATCAGTATATATGCCACTCATGTGACAACCAGGTATGGTGACCACCGGAGAGACGGGTGACAGCCGGAATGTAGACGGCACCCGGGTGAGCATTATGGGTTAGCGCCCCAGTCTGTGTCCTCCGTGAGGAGGAAGCCCAACAACCCTCTGTGAGGCCTTTAGGAGGGCCATGCAAGCAGCAAGCGGAGCCGCAGCACCATTGCCCACCACTCCTGAATGAAGTGTCTGGAGTACTTCCAACGGATTGTGTGGCCCTGGTTCTCATTTATCAATGTAACCAGCATGACTACATGAACCGTCACACGACAGGGCTCGCGTGTGATCAGTCACATGACATCCTGCCAATCACAGCATAATTGTTGGACATTGATAAATGTTGATGAATATGGTTATGTTATACACTAGAGAGGCGACTCAGCCAAGGGGGGCCTCTGAAATTATGCCAATGTGTGACGTTGCCCCACCAATAATGTCTGTGTCGTTAGTCGTCAGACAATTTGCATACAGACGGCACACAAACCAATCATCTGTGTCCTCCTCACACAGACCTATTTGCATACAGACAGCAGCACACGAACCAATCATCTGGGCACTGTTGGCTATTGCCACCATAGACTCTCGTTCTACTTCGCTTGGAGAACAAGACCACTACGCCCCCGTACCCAAAACAGCTAGCGAAAATCAGCTAAAGCTAATGTCTTTAGAAGCATTAATATTTTAACTGTGCGGTAACCAGGATTTAGAATTAATTGCTCAAAGGTGTTCCAGGTCTAAATGGGTTAAAATGGAAATTTGAGAACTATTTGCATAAACCGCACACAGAAACGCACCCATACCGGACACAGACGCAGCGAAAGAAAAATCGCATGTCCAATGGAACAAACTAAAATGGGTCATAGCCAGGAGTCCGAAGAATTTCTGGGACAAAAACAAATAGTCATTTATATGACAATTAAGGTGTTTTTTTTTTCTCAATGTATTTTTATTGAGGCTCTGAGATTTCACATCTGTTCAAATCGCAAAGAACCACCCTTTTTGAGTGGTGCAACCACTCCTATACGGAGCTTTGTGTGTGTCTGGGTCTCTGGCTGTGTTCGAGCACGGAAATAGCGTCACTGTCACTCACACACACACATATACCCCGGTAGCTCCGTAAGGGAGTGGTTGCACCACTCAAAGAGAATAATAGTGACAAGACAAACGAGTACGCCACAGTCTGGAATGAAGGTGATTTGTGTAGCCAATATCGGCTAGGTGAATTAGTGCTCGTTAGCTGGAAATGTAGAGAGAAAAAAGCGTTGGATCAAGCGTTGCATCACCATAGTGAATTAGCAGCCTGGAAATTTAGACAGAAATCACTGAATCCAGTTTTCACCAGGAGCTTTGGTGGAGACAAGCACTAAGCCGTATTCCCTCATCGAGACAGCAATGAGACATCCGAGTTGCTGTCTCGATGACCCGTCTTGGGTGTTGCCATCCGCATGGGAGGCCAAGGGGAGTCCCGAGGTAAAAGGGCAACTCATGCACAGTAGTACCCGTCGCTGCGAGTACCAACCTTTGGCCTAGGGAGGTGTGTATATGGCCAAAATGCCTCCTCCGAGACCAAACAGTAGGGGCCATATAAATGTAAAGACCAGCCTTTTCAGGTAAATGGTGCCAACCGTGCCATATACATATATACACACACTAGGGCATTAACCAAACGTGATTTTTGATAGTAGACACGAATACCATAAAAATCGGTTAATAGTCGATTATTCGGCGGTAAAATATCATAATTTCTTTTCCATACAATCAAGCATTAAAAGTTTAAAACACCGTGTTCTGAAACGAACATGGAGTGAAGGGTTAACACAGCCAAGCACAGCCAGCGAAATGCATGCAGGCTGGCTTTGCAGCTGCCGTTCTGATTGGCCAAAATTCACAACAGCTGTTGTCAAAGTTACAAGTCTACACTGCCTCACTGATGGACGCCTTGTGAGCTTGTAGATCTGCTATTTTCGTAGTGAAAGACCTTTCTACGGAGCAGCATAGCGTACGTTACGTGGAAATGGAGTTATACAGGCACGGAGGAGAGGACAGCGCTGGTTGAAAAACGATGGGATGTTATTCATTCAATTCATACAAGCCTAAATGTTCACAACAAGTTACAACCACAGTTCCTTTGGTCTTTATAATGGTTATGATTTAGCTCTGGTCCATATAGCTTTAGAAGGAGCTAAGTTATTATTAAATGCTAGGCTTGCTAGCTAGCAGGCTAGAGTGATCACTTCACTCCGTTGCGACCATTATAACTCTATGATCGCGACATAGGCGCTGTTCGTTTTTAATAATGCCGCACGCCTGCACCTTTGTTAAGCATAAAGAAAGATAAATAAGAAAAAGAAACATGACATCATGGGCGGCAAGAGCTACTGTAGTGGGACTGTCACCAAACTGTGGATAATATTGGGCAGAGTGAGGAGGGACTGTGTCTTGAATGCTGCTACTGGAGCCCACACAAGTGGCGGTGACGGCAAAATCCACGTACAGTAGGCTTGTATATGATATGAAAACAATCAGCCAGGATGAATGGATTAGTACGTAGGTTGGAGAACTACTAACAAAACAAAAGAGCTCACAGCTGCTGTAGAAAAGCAAAAAAAAAAAAAAAAATCATAAAAGATATTAAAATCACACCCATGTGAAGTAAGTGGTGCAACTCCGTGTGGGGGTCCCGGGGGGGGGGGGGGGGTTCCAGACCCACAGGAACTCACCCAGGGTGCCGGCCCGATTCAGGCGAGCCGCCCGTGTCCGAAACGGTTGAGAAATGACAAAGTTACCGTGTGAGGGTCCCTCTACTGTACTGTACTGTACTGGCACACCCGAAATCACCATATATACAGTTAATATGTGCGTTAGGTTGCGCACAGGTGGTGAAAAACAACCATGCTGTTTTCGTGCTCAGACACACCCACACACACACACTTAAGGAAGTGGTTCAACCACTTAAAAATAATATTAGCGAATACTCGATTTACAGTGTCGACAACCGTTTTGCTAGTCGACTAATCCATTTTTATGTTAATGCCCCAATACACACACACACACACACACACACACACACACACACACACACACACACACACTCTAGGGGTTCAGCATCTTGCTCAAGGACACTTCGACACCAACTCTGGGGGATCCAGGGATCCAGGGATCAACATGGTACCATCACGGTTCCCATCCAGCTGCCCCAGGTTGGTGACGTGTAACTGAACATTCTAAAGTTTTTTTTTGCTTTTATATAAAAAAATATTTTACTTTATAACAAAATAAAATGTATATAATATATTACGAAAATATATCACTTGCACCACCTTTAACCAATCGAGACAAGAAAATACGCAGAGGACCACAATGGAAACAAGCCCCTATGGCTTTTTGTGTTATCCTTTTATCATTATAAACCGTACATCTGTACAAATACAAACTGTTAATAAAGTATTCAATCAATTAAAATTAAAATACATTGTTCTCACCTTGGGGGGCTCCTGGGTGTTGGGAGGAGACTCAACGGGAACAGGGGATGGGGCTTTCTCTTCCATCTCCTCCAGAACTTTGTCATCTACCTCCGACTTTATTTCTTCTACCTTGGGTTCTGGTTCAGGCTCTGGCTCGGGTTCTGGAGTCGGCTCTTCCATGGGCTCCTCAACTCCATTGCTGCAAAGGTACCAATCAATAGGGTTTTTCTCCAACACATCACATTAAAATGGAATTCACTTAAACTGATGATCTTATCTTATCTAGAGTGACATACAGTCAAGTAAGTAGGTAGGAGTGCAATGTCAAGCTGAAGGACACTTGGACAGGCTATGGATTGAGCGTCTACAGACCTACTGTACCACACAAATAACGAAATCTCAAAGAAACTGTAGACTGCAGAGCACTAGGCTATTGTGTATCCTGTGTGCGGAAATATGGCATTTCTTATCAATTCCCAACACTTATAGATTGATGGAGTATTGACTCTAGTACTACCAACCATGACATGCCCTGATCTGGGCATGTCATAATCGGTGGACATTACGCAAAAACAGTTGGTGAAAATAGGATATACAATAACTTGGTTTTCCACTCAATTGTCTTACAGTGTGTCCGAGTGCCTTTTTAGGTATGAAATCATTGTTTCATGTCATTTACAGAATTGAGTGAGCTTAGATTAGATGATGGGGTGCTTCCAAGCATAGATACAGTGAAAGGATAAATTACAGTTATAGAATATAGATCTGTGAACATACGTGACAGGGTGTGGTTCGTAGTAGGTGGTACTGTTGGGGCTTTCCTGAAGGGGTTCAGGTGATGGCTGCCTCTCCTCCTGCTCCTCCTCAACCTCCTCCTCAGATTCTAAGAAGGGAAACAACAGGGATAAAGGGATTCACGCACTGTGGTTTTTGTTTTTATTTTTGGTATTATCTTTTACTTCTTCATCTCTTTATGACAAGTTGCATTGACGTTTAACACTGTAAACTGTAAAATGTATGTAAATGTTTTGCTCCATTACCCTCATCAAGCTCAGCTTCAGAATCACCAAAAACCTCATCCTCGTAGCGGAAGATATCATTGTGGACATAGAACTTGTTTGCCACAGAACCCTGAGGAAAACATGGGAAAAAAACAATAATCACCAAAACAGAATAAGTTGCATTTTTCACAAATGATTCTGCTACTTTTTCCACATGTTGGGAAATGTTGCTGATAGCTTTTGGCATGTTTGTTCATTAAGGCCCAAGTTTTATAGGATAGCATTAAGCTAAATCATCTCAATTTAACTTTTGAAATAAGACAGCGATATAACATGCAACAAATGAATCCCCATCCACATATTTGAAGGTATGGTATGAAACCCATGACAAAAATGTGGACTTGCTCTCCATTCATAGAATACAGCCCTAGAAAGGCACTCAATGCACAGTTGCTACTCAGTAGCTAAAGTAGAATGTTATAAACTCACCACAAAAGGTTCGGAAACATAATTTTGGTCCATAATACCAATTGGTATTGTACGTTATAGCATTTTAATCGTTGATTAGTCACCTTTACAATGAGGTATAAGGATCGGGTGTTTGTGGAATGAGCAACACAGCTAAACGTGTGGCCAGCGCCTCCAGAGAATTTGCCAAAACTGCAAGTGGTTGGTATTCACTATTGCTTTGCGTTGTTTAGTACAGAGGTACCCATTAACCACTGGTACATGTACCTGTGCTGGTCCGCAGGAAGGGAATCCCAAGTTTTCCAGACCGTGAATCTATAACCGTTCGTCACTACTCACCAGGATCAATGATATGGTAAATGACAATGATAGAACACTATGTTGTGATATAATATAGCAGCAGGCAGGTTACTTGAGGTGATTCAACTGGCTTCCGGGTTTTGGTACGATGATATAAGACTGCCACGCCCCCCCCCAGCCCCCCCCCACGTTGGCTGACTTGCAACAAAACTTGGTTGAGGAATGGGATGCCATCCCATAGCAAAATGTGGCTAGGTTGGTGACCAGATGAGGAGGTGCCAATAGCCGGGGAGCCACAGGCCCAAAAGCTCAATGGTTAAGGATTAACATGTGATGTCATACTTTTTAGTTGTGTTTGTTCTATTCACTTGGCCATTAATGATCTTACATTTTAGATCGTTTTTTTGTAATAGTACAACATAAAAATGTGAGACTTTAGTCGTCACTGTGCAATACTTTTATACTGCACACATAAAATTGCTGATATTTGCGCCGCCCTTGTTGAAAACAATGCATTTCAAACTCCAGCTCGTCACACTCCAGGGATGCATGAACAGACTAGTGCTTGAGTGCTGTTTTCTGACCCCTCAAAAGGTGCAACTCTCTCAGCTATAAGGCTTTGGGATACGTCACACGGTTGGATCATGTGGCCGGAAAAAAATAAAATCACTGAGCCTGGCTTCTGGGTAATTGAGGCGCAATGCCAAGTCTATGCTATAAAATACAATACCAATTGGTATTATTCAAGTTGAGAAATAATGGACCAAAGTTAGGTTTCAGAACTTTTTGTGCAGTTTAGATGTACTGGGCATAAATGTGTGTAGCCCCTCCATTAATATGAACAAACAAAACATCATCCTTTTCTTACATATTTTGCGTTCAAGCATTTCTGATTTATTTAAAGTCAACTCGATGTGGGTGGCTTGAAAGATGCCCTCACCTCTGGAGCGAGGACAAAGGTCTGCATGAATTTCCTCATGGGCTGGCCGTTATTGGATAGCTCTCCGAGGACTTGAACCACCACTCCATCGCTCAGCGTGGCATGGGCGTCCACATGCCTGATCTTAGTATGGCATTCGCTGAACTGCAAGGACATAACCTTCTTGTGGATTTCCTGAGATATATGTTGAGACAGAAGAGTGTGTGAGTGTGTGCAGAAGAGACATCCGAATAATCAATTTCTTAATTTTGAAATTAAAAGTGTTTGCCAATACGAAAAAAAGAGAGGATCTAAGTCCATGGTGCCAAGTTCTGCCAACATGGAAGACAGGTGATACGGCTTGTGTGAGAGAATATTTATGACAGGGAGTAAAGCTAGTAGGCTGGACTTGGTACATTGATATTATGCTGCTGTCCCCACAAGGTTCAGGCAGGCCTATTTGATGTCCCTTAAATGTCCTGCTTTGTGTCCATCGTGACTCCCAATACGCTTATACAAAAGGTTTGTGCAAAGCAGTAGCACACAAAACACATGTTGAGCTGCTATCAGCTAGTGAAAAGAAGTCAAACAGCAATGAAACTGCAATTGAGAACAATGAGATCATCTAGAAAAAATGTGCTTGTTCTATCTGTAAATCTTCAATAGGGTTAATAACTCATCTATAAATACAAACAATAATAATGTTGGTGTGTAACCAATATCAGCTACTGTCCAACTTTCACACTCTACAGGAGTTTCACTTTCACTTTACCAGGCATTCAATTATGGCAAGAGGTGTTTTTGCATCCCAGCAAGCACGGTCAGGACCTGTACGAATTAGTGACATCTCTTTTGTGGCCAGATCAAGTCAAACCAAGACTGTCAGATCAGGCCCAGAATATCACCTGATTTCAACCAACATAAATTGTGCCCACTAAGATGGACATCCCTGGATGAATCAGAAAGAGTCCGATCGAGGCATATCATAACTAGTCAGATCTGGCCCAGAATAAGCTATATTATTTTAACTGGTGAAGACGTCCAGGTCCTGGAAATGACGTAAAGATCATCCCCATATGGGCTGTGATCTGGCCTAGTCCTGAATGTCACCGGAGGTCGGAGGATGTCATAACTTAATTTGGCTTGCTGGGATAGTATGGCCATTCTTGACTAAATGAATCCTCAGTAAACTAAATCATAGGATTTTGATATTTTTTACTAAATCAACATCTGTAAAATTGTGCTTGCCACACACACACACACACACACACACTTACCGCTTGCCCATATACTGCTTCTGCTAGCTTCCCATTAGGGTCAAGTCCCCCATGAACATAGGAAGAGCTCCGTCCATAGAACCTAGAACAAAACCAGAACATTTAGGCATACTGTACCAATGCCACAGATTTAGCGCAACTGTAAGTTGGTTAATTATTTGGCCGCCCGTTACACTATAATCAGTTAAACACATGTCATTGCACAACCAACATATTAGTAACTGTCATTTGAAACCTATATGTTCTCAGCAGTATCACCCAGTGTGACGTGAGGTCATGCTATTTTTGTATTTTTTATCATTTTGATGAGCTGTTGTCTAACACAATGATGATCTCACTAGGCAAACAAACTTAAACTATTAACATTTGTTAACTCTCAAGGTAAACCAAATAGTGCAAGACAACCGAGGATGTGTCACTATGTTGCAAATTAAACTGCGTCATTTTAGCTTATTAGTAACATAGCTCAGACTCAAGAGATTGCAAAACGTCTCCGTCATAAATATAACAATTCAGAATGAGAATAAACAAGAACCAGTTGACATTCCACTTGACTTCAAGAAAGTACTGTGTTGTGTTTACCTGTGCAGAAAGTCTGGTGCCTTGTTTAAGAGTGTGTAATACTGCCTCACAAACTCCCGCCCTACAAGCAGGGGACTTGGCTTCTCCATCACCATTTCTTTGGTAAACAATATTAAGTGCTGAAACAGAACAATGACAATCACTCAGTAACGATGCCAAACAAACACAGCCAATGCCATCATCATGCCAACTCGTCACAAAATAACAAATGTGGCAAAAACTCCACAGTGTAGTGCAGTTATTTTGTTTTGGCCATTTCCAATAGAGGCTGGTATGGTACGTATGGAATGGTTGTACACTGTACAGGACCTGGTCCAGGTAAGGGAAAAGCTCATCAGCTCATCCTCCATCTCAGCACATAAATGGGGTTCAATGTCAATTATTGTTCCAGTTATATTCCCGTGTCCCTTGTATACATTAGCATTAACCACTCCAAACATTCCATGTAAGGTTACTTAGGGTAACTACGTTTTGACAAGCAGTCATGTTACACACAGATTTGAGGCCAGTTATGCTGCTGGCAAATAACCACAGGATAAATAATAATTTAAATAATTCATCCAAGTCACATTTTTTGTTTTAAATGTACATCTAATGTTGTATCATCACACACGGAGCAGATAGCTAATCATTTTGCATACATCAGGCTATGGATTTGCTTGCCTTTGTCCCTCATTTGGCCCACATCAATCAGTGTAAAGCAGTCAAGTGATTTTCCTCTAGCTAGCTAGCAAAGCACCCACTACTACTGCGCCATCATGTTTATCCATTGTGACAAGGAGGACAAGCATCTACTACTAAGCAAAGCATCGGTCAAGCAGTGCAACAAAATAACAGTAATTTAATATAACATGATTAACATCAACGTTACATTTTAAATAAAGTTGGACGCCCCTTTATATTTAGGGGGACTGCATCGTGATGGACATAACTTTGGGCCTCCCACGGTTTGGCAACTACATTGATAACCTCGCGTCACCAGGCTTTCCACCTCCTACATTGATGTTTTGATTGTTACAGGACGTTTTGCACATCATTTGACAAGGTTATAAATAAGGACGGTTATGAAATGTTTGATCGGGAACGGACTTGACCCATTAATTATCGCGATATTATCACTAATTGACGGGATCAGTTGGTGATGATCGTTAAACATAAACGGTGAGCTATATAGACGATCTACAAGCTCACAACGCGTCGCAGCTGTGGGCTTGTACATCGGCTGTTTTCGGTGCGCGACACCCGCGCGCAACCAAGTATAAAATCAGCGGTTAGCTTCGACGTTATTTTCAACTGGAAAAACACATTTCAGTTGAAAATGCGTCCATTGTTTTCGCTCGCGCGACGAAGCACACATTAATGCCAATGCAGCTAGATTAAAAGAGGCTATCGGGTTAGCCGACCGGCTGCTATCAGCCTAGCCAGCGGCGGCACTGACAGACATTCAGTGAACTGAACACCGGTGACGGTGAGGAGGAAGCGCTGCTGACGGTTAGCTGTTGCTAACTTGTGGCGTCGTTGTTTTTCGGTCACACACGTTCAGCTCAGTTTGACGTTAGGTTAAAGCATAGACAAACACCGACGTTACTTATTTATGAACATGCGTGGACAAATGTCGCCACGGTCTTTTACATAGCCGAGAATATCGCATTCGAGTGCTATATTGTTTGCAGTCAAGTCACAAATCCTTGGCTTTCACTCTGATGATGTGATCCCGGTCAAACAATGCAGTGCACCTTATGCACCACGGAGGCCCAGGCGCTGTGTTTACCAACAACTAGAAACCATTTTATAATAATCTGACGCGTAAACGAGTGGCCGGTTATCGGTCAATTACACCGTAGACAGGACATGAGATTATTACACCTATAAAACCCTAACGCTAAACATCATTGAAACACTGAGGCTAACCAGCTAACGTTAGCATGTGTGAAACAAAGGAACCCATTAAACGTTGCCGATCTGCTTGACACCCGTCATTAAACTGTAACAGCCAGTTTACTTGGTCAAGGTTATTAGTCAAACTAACTCCATAACAGATGTAGAAGTATAAGCCGCTGCTGTCTGTCTGTACAACGAATCTCAGTCCAGATCAGACAAAGCACTGGCTAGCATGCTAAAGAAAAAAAACTAGCATAGCGTCAATTAGCTTGACGTCTCTAAGCTAACTAGCTAGTTGAGGTAGCCAACTTACCTTTTGAAAGACCTATCTAATTAGACGGAATACTTTAGAAAATAAATAACGAATTGAACAGGTCGTTTCTGAAATACAAAGTATTCCAGGTTATGAAATATGATATTTCCCACCGTCCACTGTCTTGAGACTTTATGATCTCTGGCTGTATCAGAAATTAAAGTGATGGCTTCAATTTATTGTTTTACCCCTGCAGTCTGGGGAAGGGAACCCCCGTCACCGCGGCTCAGCCAATGGAATGTTTACACTGGACAACATACACGATGACGTCGAAGAATTAAGTCTGATTTCCCGCCCGCCTCTAGCCTTCTAAAATACTGATTTTTATGACGTCATGGGCATGGCAGGAAGAATTATACCTTTTTATTATACACATCACATAGATTTATGTATTAAGTTCTGACAAATACTATCTCTATGCATTTGCATACGTGATACATCTTAATATCTCACAATTCTGTGTAGACCATGTCAGTGGAATGAATTGTTGCTAGGGAACAAGAACAGCCTGGGTCAAATTTTATTTCCTGTGTCAGCTACTGATATAAACAAACATTGCAACAGAAGACATTCTTCTGGAATAGACGCCATGGTTCTTGCATTAGTTAAAAAAACAAAAAAACAACATTTGAAATCTTGAGAGACAAGTGAGTAGACAAAAATGAGAGGACCAATGAAGATTAAAAGTGGTGAAGTGGTCCTTTAATCCTTAAAGGGGAATACCACTCATTTTCAACATTTTACTACATTAATATACCTTAGAGCTGTTGTGTGGAAATAATAAAGAAGCCCCCATTCTGTGTTTCCTAGAACTGGAGGTATGAAAATAATCATTAACATTGTGAATCACATCTTGATGACATCATCGTCGCGAGAGCATTTCTGGGGGTCCCCAGCCAAAAACGTTGAGATCCCCCGGGTTAGAGGACTAGGCTGATTAAATGGTGCATTTATATTGCACCTTTATCTAAGGCACTTTACATTGTGCTTCATCACCCATTCACACACATATTATACACAGATTGGTGGAGGAAACCATCCAAGGCACCAACCTGCTCATTTGGAGCCCGGGATCAAACTTGGACCTTCCGGTTCTACAAGTGGCCACTCTACCCGCCACGGTCTTCAGCTTGAGATAGATTACCATGCTGGCCTCCCGGAGACTTCATAACAAAACCAGGGGAAAAGGATGAGTCACTTTTTGGAACTTGAATGATCCTTGCTGATTTGGCTGTCACAACGTTTTGGGAAAACCCTTGTCTCAAAGTTGCACCGTTTGCAATTAGCCAACTCACATTCACATCCTTCCCTGAAACAACCCTAGGTGGAATATAGCGTAGCTTTCCCTGTGCCAAGAGAGACTGGAGAGATGTGGAGTCTGCCACATGACCATTGTGAGTACGAGTACCACCGCCATTTGATGCTGCTTGTGTGCCCTCAGTGTTTACTCTCATGTCTGAAAACTTGACAGCGGAGTACATTATGCCCCCAGCTGTGTCATACAACACAGGAAAAACATAATATTGTGCACCAGCAGGCCAAAGTCGGTGCTGCTCTTCATCAGGAGGTGTGGGGGTCAGAGAGGCTCTAGGAAGGGCGGTAGAAGGTGGAGGGGTAAGGTCATAGACTGTACAGTTACGTTCCAATCTCTCATCATCTCCAGAGGTTTCATAGCCATGCTGGAAAGAGTACCCATCTTCAGATCTCTTCTGAACTCCTGAATGAAAATAAAATTCAACAGTTTTGCTTTACTCAACTCAAAATAATATAAAAACTTCAGTGTTAATTGTCTCCAGTGTTATCAGTTGAATATAGTGGTACTCACTGTGAAAGTACTTGCGACAATTTCTGATGCCTTTATCTGTTAACAAACAAAATAGAAGCATAACATTAAAAGGAAAGAAAATGATAAATACTTTTCTTCTAAGATGCAGAGAAACACATGCAAAATAATAACATGATTTGGATGAAATATAACCAATCACACATCGTCCTCCAATTCCACCTCCTCAAAATCCTTGAGACAAAGTGTATTTCAGGCTTCTAATAGAAGCCTGGCTATCGAGGCTAGGCAGATAGTAACTGCTTTGCTGTACATTGTTAAAACAATATGCCTACCCTACCTACCTTCTGCGCTGTCCATTGATGTAGAAAGGATTAACAAAGTTAGTAGAAAGCAAAAAGCGATGCTGACGTCCATGGTGGCAACCTAAATTAACTGATCTCACCCCCAAGTGAGAACAATATATGTCTGATGCAAACTACCGTGATACCACAGGTTTTATTACCTATTTTGAAATAGGAATGCAGGTGCCTCAGATGTGGGTTTGAGATATTGAAAAACATGAAACCAACAAACCATATGTTTAATGAGTAGGCCTAGATAATGATAGTCTGAGCTACCATTTACTAGGCCCTACATTATAATTAGCATTATAAATGCAATTACACAGGTAAGAGCCATATTTCAAAGAATGTCTCAAAAACTATATAAAGGTATTACATAAAATGAGTGAAAGAGCTCAAAGTATACCAAACAGCATATCTTATCAATGGTGACTCTTTCTGCTTTATACTTTATTTGTACCGTCCACAACTCTCTGCACAGACTTGTCCCTGCATGGCCCCAAAACAGCAGGTCATGCTGTGCCCAAACGGTAGATCGTGATAGATCAGTGTTGCGCACCTCTATTTTCAGCAATGGGATAATCATTTGTGGGTGGGTATAAATCTTGTTGAGCTGGTCAGTTAAAAAGTAGCTCTCAAGTCAAAAAAGTGCAGGCACCCCTGAGTGTATAGCCTATAACTGGGTGAATAATAAGTCATTTTAGTGATTTGGGGTCCTTGAGCAGCATTTCTTCAGCAATTGTTTTCCGTTGGATCATTTATTTCTGTTGCTGCATATCTTACATGTGTGGATGCAGGTTTAACCTTACTTGCTACTTAATCATCAATAATAGTGTATACAATTTTCATATTTATAATCTGCTTGTTTGTCTCTGTTATTATTTCTTACCTTCCTCCTTTTTATTATTGTTTGGTTTCTTTTTTTAAATTCACCCAAACACCTGCCTGTAGAAAAAAACAGGGATGTGGGCAGGGAAACAAACCTATAGCCTACCTGATGTCACAAAGCATCATGAAGGTACTGAAAGACCCACCCACCTCAGGCACTTTTTGCATTGTGAAACCTGGACTCAGAGCGCCACCAAGAGGCCAAGAGATGGACAAAAGTAAAACTGTAACAAAAGAAAAGTAGGATATTACATAAAACACATAGCAACATAGCAAGCCAGGTTATCTAAATAGGCATATAAAAAAAGGCTTTTGTATTGACTTGTGCTTTCGTTTGAAATGTACCCATTCAGTAAAATTTTCAATCAATCAATCAATAAATCAATCAATCAAAGCCTACGGACGGACTTGTATGTGATGTGAGGTGTGTGTGTGTGTGTGTGTGTGGAAAAAATTAAGGAAACTATCAAACCAAAAACACAGAGACCCAGACAACCACAACACACGTCTCCAATATGGGGAAACACTGAAACAATACAAGAACACAGTAAGAGAAAAAAGAGATCAACATGTTAGAAACCAACTGCAAGATATTGAGGATTCCATACAGACAAACAGCTTCTGGGAAAACTGGAACAGACTTAATAAACTAAAACAGGACGAACTACCCATCCAAAATGGAGATATATGGGTGAACCATTTTTCTAGACTCTTTGACCCAATCGAGAAGAACAAAGAGCAAAAACAAATAAAAGATAACTACAAAACCTAGAGTCAGCCATAAAAGACTACCAGAATCCACTAGATTCCCAAATCAACCTAAAAGAACTACAAGACAAAATAAAAACACTTAAAACAAAGAAGGCCTGTGGGGCAGACGGAATCCTAAATGAAATGATAAAATTCACCGACCTCAAATTCCAAATGGCCATATTAAAACTCCTAAATATCGTGCTCAGCTCTGGGATTTTCCCCAGCACATGGAATCAAGGGCTGATAACGCCACTCCACAAAAGTGGAGACAAATATGACCCAAATAACTACCGCGGGATTTGTGTAAACAGCAACCTCGGAAAGATCCTCTGCATGATCCTCAACCACAGAATTCTAAATGTCCTCACAGAAAGCAATGTCCTGAGCAAATCACAAATTGGCTTTCTACCAAAATATCGCACAACAGACCACATTTACACTCTCAACACCCTAATTGACAACCAAATAAACAAAAACAAAAGCAAATTATTCTCCTGCTTTGTCGACTTCAGAAAAGCATTCGATTCAATTTGGCATGAGGGCCTGATGTACAAACTGTTGGAAAGTGGCATTGGGGGGAAAACCTATGACATCATAAAATCAATGTACACTAACAACAAATGTGCAGTTAAAATAGGTGAAAAGCACACAGACTTTTTCCCCCAAAACCGAGGAGTCAGACAGGGATGCAAGCCTGAGTCCAACACTCTTCAACATATATATCAACGAATTAGCAAAAACGTTAGAACAGTCTACAGCTCCAGGCACCCTCTTGGCAAACACAGAAATCAAATGCTTACTTTACGCAGATGACCTGCTGCTGCTGTCCCCAACCAAGGAAGGACTACAGCAGCAACTTGATCTCCTACACAAATTCTCCCAGACATGGGCCCTGACAGTGAACCTAACTAAGACTAAAATCATGATTTTTCAAAAAAGGCCCAGCCGCCAAAACCACCAATTTTTCCTAAATACAATCCCACTAGAACAAACAAAAAACTATACCTACCTTGGCCTAAACATCAGCAGCACAGGGAACTACAACCAAGCTGTAAAGGACCTGAGAGACAAGGCAAGAAGGGCATTCTATGCCATCAAAAGAAACATCAAAATAGACATCCTAATTAAAACCTGGCTTAAAATACTGGACTCTGTGATAGAACCAATTTCCCTCTATGGTTGCGAGATCTGGGGACCATTAGCAAACCATGACCGTGAAAAATGGGATAAACACCAAACCGAGACCCTACACACAGAACTCTGCAAATCCATTCTCCGTACCCAGCGAAAAACACCAAATAATGCATGCAGGGCAGAATTAGGACGATACCCACTCATAATCAAAATAAAAAAGAGAGCACTTAAGTTCTACAACCACCTAAAAGAAAGTGACCTAGATGCACTCCATAACAAGGCACTCACACACAGTGAAACTCTAGAGAGATGCCCCCTCAGCCAGCTGGCCCTGGAACTCCGGGCACAAACACAAACAGAGCCACGAGATAGAAAACCCATTGGACTAAACCAAATTATAAAACAGCAAAAGGAAAACTATCTGACACATTGGAAAGAAGCAACACAAATGCAGAGTAAACTAGAATGCTATCTGGCCCTAAACAGAGAATACACAGTGACAGAATACCTGAGCATTGTGACCGACCCAAAACAAAGAAAAATCTTAACCAGGTACAGACTCAGTGAGCACAGTCTCGCGATCGAGAAAGGCCGTCATAGGCAGACCTGTGTCCCGAGAGAAGACAGACTATGCACCCACTGCACACAAAATGAAGTGGAAACCGAGCTACACTTCCTAACCATCTGTCCATTGTACCAAGACATCAGAGACACATACTTCCCACAGATTACAACCACACACAGAGATTTTGAAAACATGACCAATGACAAAAAAATCCCATATCTGCTGGGCGAAGTACAACAATGTGCAAACACAGCAGCAAGATTTGTGAGTTGCTGTGATAGGAGAAGGATATCAAATGGAACACAACCACCCTAAAGACTAATCATTGTGTATATTCCTGCACTATACCTGCATCGAGTGACCTTGGTACATAGAATATGATCTATTGAAGATTCTGACCTTCAAATGTACATCATTTTTGTTTTGATTGTATTGCTGTATTGTTGTATTGTTCTTTCTGCTTTGGCAATGTAAACGTATGTTTTCTCATGCCAATAAAGCCCTTTGAATTGAATTGAATTGTGTGTGTGTGTGTGTGTGTGTGTGTGTGTGTGTGTGTGTGTGTGTGTGTGTGTGTGTGTGTGTGTGTGCGTGCGTGTGCGTGTGGTTGGGTGGAGGTGGGGGGGGCTCTTTGAAGTTTTCACTTCACTTCAACCAATCCAAACTCAGGTCTTTGCTAAGTGCCTTGTTGCTATAGCATCCGAATACTCAAACACAAAGCGGTTATGTAATAGTCTATTACTATTAGTCTTAATTGCATGTGAACTCAACTCTTCTCCAATGTTTTTGTTTGTTTGTAAGGTTTTTTTTAGCCTACGTTTCTTTTAGCAAATTAACTGAGCACCGAAAACCTTAAACGCCATAGCATTGTAATAGCATATACAGTTTTAGAGGGGAAAAAAGTGCCTTACGTGAAAACGAATCTCTGAAAATGTTATTCCACATTTGATTTGCAGCAAATGATACCTAAGGTGATGTTAAAAATGGAAGCTGTGGTTATAGATGTATTTTCCAGAGGTGCATGCCAGTGGCTGTGACGCCATGACTTCTAATGTAATTCGATTCTTCAGCAAATGAGAATTGAGAATGTGAGATTTTGGGGAACAGGGAGCTCGGAACAAGATGGCTGGCCCGGGACAAGGAAAGTGTTTTACTTATTTTGCATAGCATAAACAATTCATTTCGACACCGTCAACTTGATGTGTATAGCATAACGTATCATTTATAAATATTATAATCAAGTCTGATGATAATTGGGTAGATTTATACAACGCAAACGCGAAATCGTTTTTGAGGTAGGAGATTTAGATTGAGGGGGTTTCTTTTCCAACGAGTGTAACGTTACTTTTCACTATATTCACTGACATAGAAAGTGGAAACAATGTAGCATAACAGCTTGTTAACTTGTCCGTTTTTACGAAACTTTTTTATATGGCATAACATTAATAAAACCTACTTTTAAGTTTTAACTTCACCAAATGTATCTTATCTTATTTTATCTCAGCCAACGTTCCGTGTCTTTTAGACTAACATAGTAAACTACATTAATTACCAGAGATTGGTGCATGCGTAGCCGATTTTATTTCATGAAGTGTTGCGTTATAAAGGGCAATAAGGCTATTAGCTACTTCACTGGACCATGAGCTCGACCCGAGTCAGATCACAACAACCGCAGACCCAAGCTGGCAGGTTCCCTGCGGCAGCAACTTGTGCGTCCTTGCCGCACAGATTTGACGCAAGCGAGGGGATTGAGATGGAGAACATTCAGCATCAAGAGTCGGGTCTGGGAGGAGTAGGCACCCCGTCTCCCCCTTCAAGACAAGCCTGGAGTCGGGATAATCCGGGGTTCGAACCCGAAGACGAGATAATGCAGGCTGACTGGCCTCCAGCGAGTCCGGGGAGGAGGTCAGTGTCCACGGCCTCTAGCAGCAGTTGCAGTAGCGGCTTGGGGAGCTACACAGGCGGTGGCAGCAGCACCCACATCCACCGTGGAGGACTTTACCCCACTCCGACTGCGGATGGCAAGCAACAAGACAGACACGAGCACAGTATCTGCATGAAACAGATACTACACAAAATCAGAAGTGAGTTACCGCTTTTAACTAAAAAACAAACCAATAAATAAACCACCAATAAATAAACAAATAAACAAATACATCAATAAAGTAGGCTTAATAAAGTAATAATGTATAAGTTCCACTTGTTTATCTTTATCTGATCTTTTTTTAAGCTAATTATAGCCAATTAGCAGGTGGTATATAGGTGGCCTAAGCAAAACCTATACTGTAAGACCTGTAACAATTTTGGTTAATTTGCAGTTCTGTGGGGAACAGAGCTAATGGAGGACAGTGACAGCAGTCGAGAAAGGTACCTCTGGAATATACTGCGAGAGATGCTCACCTATATCACATTCCTCATCACCCTCTGCATCTGTAAGTAAACATCCCCAAAAGTGTTCTCAGAGAATTAATGCTGCTGTCTTTGGAAACTCTGGGGAATTAAACCCACCAGCCACCATAGTTAGAATTCTCTCCTAAAAACATGCGACTCATCTGTTTACAATGGTTCCAAAGGAAGCCAGTGTGGACAGATGAAGTTATTCTGACCTTATTAAAGGAAACCAAAATAAACACCCCAACACAACACCAGTGTGTCTTTGACCAGCTTCCCCGTCTCAGAAAAAGTATTTTCCTGTCTCTGATCTCCCTTCACTATTGTGAATGTAATTCCATATTCTTACCGACAGCATTTAACCCATTCTGACCGGGCACCCATTTTGGTGTCAGCATCATGTTATGCTTTAGCTATTTAAAAATAGCAGATCTACAAGCTCATATCGCGCCACCGAGTGGCGCAATACGAGCTTGTAGGTCTGCTATTTTTGAAAAATCGAAGAGCGACTGACATTTTTAGAATCTGATCTCAGGTCAGAATGGGTTCATCAGGACCAGTGTGTGTCCGGCGGAAACCTCGTATGAATCTGATCTCAGGTCAGAATGGGATAAGTTTGAGCATCAGAAAGTGCAGCTTTCAAAATACATGATGGGAGTCCTAGCCTGGCTTTGCCAGACTCATAACGTGGATTCACTGACACCTCGAGGAGGCCAGTGAAGCCACAGTATGAGTCTGGCAAAGCCAGGCGGATACCGGAGAACTCGCCAGTTTACCAAGTCGCCACAGCGAAGATTCTTCATCGATGTCTTCATCGTTATTCCTCAGTGTAGTATGTCAAACTCACAGAATTGTTATAGTTCATTTCCAAAGTGATCAAATTATTTTGTGCAATGAAATGGTCAGCTAGATGATGATAAAAAGGTGAGTATGTGAATACCAATGATAAATAGGCCTACCATTTCAGGAATTGTTTACTAATTAATTACATTGGTTCGGTACTTTGGTGTTTAAACTTTTAGCATTCCTACTTTCTCTAGTGTTAACTCTAAACAACTGTCCGCTCTCTCTCTCTCTCTCTCTCTCTCTCTCTCTCTCTCTCTCTCTCTCTCTATGAAGTTGAAGTAAAACTAAAATGCGCTAAATCGCGTCAAGTTGGTAAACTGGCAAGTTCTCCAGATACCAGCCAGGTTATGAGAGTCCCATATTGCAATGTAGGTCAATCAGAATGCTATTGGTGAATGTTCTCCACTCTCTCTCCTTGTAGTAATTTGTGCCAAAATGAGGTTTTGGGTGGATCAGAAATAATTTCCTGGCAAGCTAGGTCAGGTTCCCCCCCCCCCCCCCCCCCCCCCCCCCCCGAAAAAAGGGACAAAATGTTTCAAGAGCCATTCTATGATTGGCACATGGTTTTAAAATAGTTAGAAAAGGCAGTTATAATATAGGGAATAAGTTCAGTTTTGATAATAATGGATTGTATGTTTGTGAAACTGTCCAATAGCACTTTCTACAAATATAAAATTGCATTATCACCCTGTAACATTGTATTTGTAGTAGGCCTAGTAGTAGTAGTAGTTGTTGTATTTGTGTTAATTAGTAATATGAATATTGCTATTATTAGCTGACCTATCACAAATTCCACAATGAGGCTGTGTGAGCATTTTACTCAAAAAAGTGAGCGACACCCACACCCACAACACTAGAGGGAGCGAGAACAATAATCTTGGTACCACCCACTTTCAAAACAAATATGGGTAAATTCTCCTTCTACAGCACTGCCACCCAAGTGTGCCCTGATCTGCTCTCTCAAAAAATGCAGTTCACTTGCATCTTTTAAAACAGTTCTGCCACCTGAATGATATTGATATTGAATTGTGTTGTTACTATTCTTGTCATGTCTATGAATTGATTGCGTAGGGCCTAAATGGAAACAAGACCGCAAGGATGTTTTTTGGTGCTATCCCTTTTGAAGTGTTTGACTGTAGGCCTACACTGTTGTTGTTTTTACATTCTGTCTATAATAAACTATTCAATGAATACGAAAATGTCCAGCAGAGGGTGCTGTGGGTCAACTAGACACACTTATAGGTTGCCTTGTTCCTTCCTACTACTATTGTGTTTGTACTTTACCTTACAGTGACCTATGGGATGGTGAGCTCCAATATGTACTACTATACAAAAGTAATGTCTCAGCTCTTTCTGGACACACAACTGTCTGCTGGGGACCAGTCCACCTTCAGAAGCCTCTCTACCATGGAGGACTTCTGGAAGGTAAAAAAAAATCACACCCGTGTGAACTGAGTGGTGCAACTCCCCTCTCCCCCCTCCTCTCTCTCTCTCATTAGCAGGGAACAGTGCAGCACTAATACTATCTCTCTCTCTGGCACAACAGCGCCCCTACTGGTAGTCAGTCATACTGGTGCTCATGAACACATACTGTACATATAGGTGAACCAACACATAGGTGAACACGCACATTGCTGTTCCTTGGAGTGGTTGCACCACTCAAAAATGCTGCTTAACTATTGGCAAAATTCCTGCCTTTTTAGCATAAGATGTTTTTGTCTCTAATTTGAATTGTTCATGAATAACATTTTGAATACCTCACGTGTTTTTCCTAAATCAGTGGTTCTCAACCTTTACTGGGTCAGGGCCCATTGAAAATCTTGAAAGTGTTCGCGGCCTTCGGACCCACCCATGGCAGCCTTTCGGTTGCTGTGTTAAGATGGGTGGGCTATGTGCATTTTCAGATCATGTTTTGATTTTAATGATCAATCTATGGATTGTGTTGCGGCTTAGATCAATGGAACTAACGTATAGGCTACTTTAAATCTCTATTTAACTCAAACTGTATCGTAAATAACCTGTATCTGTAATTTAAACATATTTTTCAATGTTTTAAATGAAAATAGATTTTATATTAAGCCTAATGTTATAGCATCATTAAAATCTTAAATTAGTTGGGGGGCCCACTTGCCTGGAAGCAAATAGTGTCTGGCCAGCAGCAGTGGCCATGCCAGGCTAACTTCTTGTAATATCCCCAGCCACTGGGCCACCACTGAGCCCCGGCCCACAGATTGAGAACCACTGTCCCTAAAACTTAAATATCCAACAGTTCACAGAGGGGCCTTTCCTGCACGGCATGTACTGGGAGGTGTGGTATAACAACCAGAGCCTGCCAGAGAACCACAGCCTCATCTACTACGAGAACCTGCTGCTGGGCGTGCCCCGCCTGCGACAGGTCAAAGTTCACAACGAGTCCTGCTCCGTGCACGAAGACCTGAGAGATGAGGTCCACGGCTGCTACAACATGTACACCTACAGTAATGAGGACACCGCCCCCTTTGGGCCCAAAAATGGAACAGCGTATGTCCCGATTTTATATTTGCATGTTAATGTATTAGTTTAGTATAACATTTCCCCGGTATCATAATTTTGTTCGTTGGTTTAATGATACGCCGTATAACTGTGAAGTGATAGACTAAAGTGCCAACCAGATAACCAGACACTTAAGTGCATCAGACAAATAGATAAAATAATAATATATTTAACAGACTAGACCACTGAGCATTTTAATGTGAGGTTACTTTACCAGTCTTTCTTCTTGTTGTTTGTCAGGTGGGTGTATGCAACAGAAGGGAAACTGAATGAGAGCAGTTACTGGGGTCAGGTGTCTAAATATGGGGGTGGAGGCTACTACCAAGACCTGTCCCGGACTAGAGAGGAGTCGGCCGCTCAACTGCACTTCCTCAGAGACAACCTCTGGTTGGACAGAGGCACCAGGGCTGTGTTCCTTGACTTCTCTGTCTACAATGGCAACATCAACCTCTTCTGTATCGCCAGGTATAGGAATCAGGTCATAGTAATGCATTTCCTGCTGCAATTCGTCAAACTGTATTTATCCTAACTACAGCAGTAACAGCACACTTGTGTATGTTCGTTACTGCAGGTTATTAGTGGAGTTTCCCGCCACTGGCGGTGTGGTGACCTCCTGGCAGTTTCAGACGGTGCGTTTGATTCGCTACACGTGCGGATGGGACTACTTTGTGGGTCTGTGTGAGGTTGTCTTCTGCCTCTTCATCCTGTACTATGTGGTGGAAGAGGTGTTGGAGATCCACATCCATCGTCTGCGCTACTTCAAGAGCCTGTGGAACTGCCTGGACGTTGTCATTTTAGTGGTGCGTGTGTACAGACATTTACACAATGTTTTAAAGATTATTATGCATTTTAAATCCCAATGATCCAATTTAAAATCAGAGCTCCAAGAGCTGATTAAGGTTTCAACTGTCAAGGGTCAAGGTTTCATCTCATTTCATTTCATATTCCGATGCATCTCAACTGCATTTGTGTAATAGAATGAAGTGAGATTTATATCTATAGTCTATGTTTTCTGTATGCTTTGTTTTTAACTAGTCAAATAGCTAAAAAGTGAAATCTGATCATTCTTTATTTTTCTACTTTTCCGACCTGTTTTTAGCTGAGCGTTGTTGCCATTATCATGAACATCACTAGAACTGCCATGGTGGGCAACCTTCTCAAAGGCCTGTTGGAGAACCACAATGCTCACCCTAGCTTTGAGCCGCTTGCTAACCTCCAGATCCAGTTCAACAACGTAGCTGCAGTCATCGTATTCTTCTCCTGGATCAAGGTACAGTAAGGCTCTCAATGTGGGCCATGCTCAGTCCAATAGTAGGCTGTCCGCGGTGTAATTAATATCCTTGGCTCTAAATGTTTCATTTGTAAAATATGTTATTTGGAACTTTCTACTTTATAAGTCTGTTTTACTCCAGTATTTACAAACATTACCTACAGTAATTGACCTGACCTATTTTTAAGTTACTTTATAGCTTTATTCAGTTTTCCCTGACTAACAAAATGCTAAATGGTGATTGTTTTTAATCTGTTCAGCTTTTTAAGTTCATCAACTTCAACCAGACGATGAGCCAGCTGTCCAGCACCATGTCTCGTTGTGCCAAGGACCTGGTGGGGTTCGCTATCATGTTCTTCATCATCTTTCTGGCCTACGCTCAGCTGGCCTACCTAGTATTTGGAACCCAGGTCAATGATTTCAGCACCTTCCAAGCTAGCATGTAAGTTGCACATGCGGAATGCCACAAGTTATGTTTGGGTTAAGTTATGTTTCTTTAGCTTTTATTTGTATTTTTAGGTACAGTGTAGATAGACAGGAAAACATGGAGAGGAGGGGAGTGACATACAGCAAAATAATGGTCTGCGTGACAACGTGGTCTACCTGCCCACAGGCTGGCCGGGCCTCCTTTAAGGCAATTTTAATATAAGATGTTTTTAACAAACTGTCTTGACATTTACCTTCTCCCATCTAGTTTTACCCAGTTCCGGATTATTCTGGGAGATTTTGAGTTCTCTCAGATTGAAGAGGCCAACCCTGTCCTTGGACCAATCTACTTCACCACCTTTGTCTTCTTCATCTTCTTCATCCTCATGGTAACTTGTAAAAGGCCTGCCTACAAGGGTCCTTACCTAGGGGACTGCCTACTACTATTCTCCCACGGAAAATAAGTTTCATCATTTTTAATTGTGGCTCTTGTGTGTTTCAAATGGTGGATGCCTCATTTTGAAATGAATGAAAACAATTATTTTCTCACTGACTTTTGTATAGAATATGTTCCTGGCTATCATCAATGACACATATTCAGAGGTGAAAGCAGACATGTCTCAGCAGAGGTCTGAGATGGAGATGACCGACCTCATTAAAAAGGTAGTGCACCTACATGGATTATAATAACCTAATCAAGTATGTATCAATTATAATGAACTGTGTATGCATATGCCTGTATATCTTTATATGTCTGTACATCATGTATCTGTTCATTTATGTGCACTGGACTGATATTGATTATCAGTATATCAGGCTGGCTAGGAATCCTATGATATTGCAAAATCATATAGTAAAGCCATACATAATGAACTTAAACTTGAGGGTTAAAATATTAAGTACTGAACTATCCATCCAAGCTGTAATCCTTTAGAAACACCCTTAAGAAGCGCTTTCCTCCACCGTCTTCTTCCAGGGTTGTAACAAGGCCTTGATGAAGCTGAGGTTGAAGAAGACTGCAGTAGACGACATCTCAGACAGCCTGCGCCAGGCCGGTGGGAAAGTCAATTTGCAGGAACTTCGGCAGGATCTCAAAGGGTGAGCAGTTCAGAGCCTTCATATCAGATATTTTGTTCAGCACACGCATGCTAAAATAACACGGTTAATTGCTTGTCTGACTGAGGGTCTAAGTACGGACAGGGTGTGATGTTTTCTGCCCTTGTTAAATATGGGACTGTAAAGCCCCTTGAGACTGTCACAGTGATTAGATGAAATGTCCCACGTGGAACATTGATTTGGCCCAGGTCAGTACAATAAAGATGATCAAATACACAGTGGTGGAAGAAGTACTCAAATGTTTTACTTAAGTAAAAGTGTAAATACTGCAATGAAGATGTACTCTGTTACAAGTAAAAGTCACGTATTCAAAATGTACTCAAGTGAAAGTACAAAAGTATCGGCATCAAAATGTACTTTTCAAATAATTGTAGTGGAGAAAAAATAAAACATTTGGCTCTGAGGTGTAGTGGAGTAGAAGTATTGGAAATTGGAAATACTCAAGTAAAGTACAAATACCTCAACATGCAGTACTTGAGTAAATGTACTTAATTTACACCATTTACAACAGTTATGTTTGTGTGCACAGGAAAGGCCACACAGATGCAGAGATTGAGGCCATCTTTGCCAAGTATGACCACGATGGAGAGCAGGAGCTGACAGAAAATGAGCATCAACAGATGAGAGATGACCTGGATAAAGAGAGGGTGAGTCATGTTGCCATGTCCCTTTTGTACAGCGTGGCTGTATGGCAAATCAAGAGTCATCTCTGTCTGTCTGTCTGTCTGTATGTATAGTCTGTAATATATACTATACGTACAGAAAGACAGAGATGTATATATGCAGGGCTGCACATAAGTGGTGCGCAGGTGCGCATGCGGCGTCAAAATTAAAAATGCGCTGTCAATCAAGCGCCGGGAAGCGCTTCTGCGTACCACAGCTGGGGCCGCCCAGAATGATTATTATGGCCAGAATACTAGAAAATGTTGTGGCGAGAGCATTTCCAACCGACTGCCACTCAAAGTGGCTACTGGCCGATCACAGCAGTGACAGCACGTCTTGCGAGAGTGCACTGGCCATTGTGGCCAATCACAGCGCGTCCTTACTCAAACGAGGGAGGATTCCAAATCCAAGCATGCTGCTTTGCTACTGGGAGAGTGGGAGGAGGAGGACAGGAGTTTAGAGTTTACCACGGAGAAAAAGTTACCTGGCAGTATTACAGCCAAACTCTCGTCAAAATGTCCAAGAAGCAAGCGCCATTAAGTAACTATTTTGGTGTTCCAGCACCACCACCTCCAAAGAGACGCCAAACGGAACCACCAAAACGTGTGTTTGCGGAAAAGTGGTTGGATGATGTCGGCTGGCTCCAAACTAATGCTGAGCGCAGTGAGATGTGGTGCAAAATATGCCGTGAGCATCCCAATCTGGCCGATAAAAACTGCACCTTTTATACAGGGACAAAGAATTTCAGTCACCCAGCTTTTGATAAGCATGAGAAAAGCAAAGAGCACGTCAACATAGTTGAAACAATTAACAAGGATCCAAGTCGCCCACTTGACAAGTGGCAGGAAAAATATAATGAAGAACAGCGTCAAGCACTGTGCAACATATTTCTGTTGGCCTTTCACAAAGTGAAACATGCACGGCTCATGAGTTCATTTGAAGAGGACATTTCACTGTTCAAGAGGCTTGGAGTTAACGTTGGAAGTGCCTATCATTCACGCGAAGGGGGGTCCCGCATCATGCAAACCATTGCACAGACAATCAGCTCAGAACTGTGTGAAAAGTTAAAAGCAGCAGAATTTTGGGGTTTGCTCTTTGACGGATCAGAAGACATCAACAAAATGGAGCAGGAGATTGTGTACATTGTGTCGGTGTCTAGCAGTGGAGAGTTTAACTCAGATTTCCTTGGATTAATTAATCTGGGGGAAAAGCGATCGGCACAGGACATCGGAGGATGGATTTGTGCAGCTATTCCAGGAATGTGGTTTAGCGGATGAGTGGAAGACGAAGTTGGTCTCGGTGTGCACAGACGGGGCAGCTGTCAACGTGGGAGTATACAAGTTAAACTACGTCAGAAGGTGGTCATCGGGGATTCCCTTGTGCACATTCTGTGTACAGCACACACCCTGGAGAACTGCGTCAAATCAGCTGATCGTATGATACTGTACTGTGAGTCTTTTAATCGTTCCGTTGTCAGGCAGCTGCTAAGCTTTTATTTGCACTACAGAAAATATCTGATGAGAATGGCATTGTCTGTGTAAAACTAGGAAAGTTTCACAACATTAGATGGTCTGCATGGAGACAGGGGACTCTGTTGAAAATATGGAGAATGTTGCCTGCCATTAAAATCCAACTGGCTACTAGTGATGACAGTGACCTAAAACATGTATGCACAGAGCGTTTTCACTGTTTCCTAGCCAACATGCTTGATACTGGGGAGATCTTACAGTCCCTCTCCCTCAAGTTCCAGCAAGATAGATTGTGTATTGGAGAATGTAAAGATGAGCTGATGGTAGCTGTTGGACATCTGACACTTGCGTGACAGTGAGGGCAAGTGCAGGAAAGAGGCTGTTGCACATGCTGATGCTGACAGGGACAAGATTGGTGTACTGAATGGTCTAATTCAGGAGTTTGAAGCCAGATATGAAGCCCTCAAGGCATGTGACCAATTTCTCATTTTTTATCCTTCAACTTGGCCTCAGGAAATGAAAGACCTCCACAGTTTTGGAAACACAACACTCAGTAGCATCCTCCAGAATTATGAGGCCAGCATGTCTGTTGACAAAGACTCCACTCTAAGAGAATGGATGCGTTTAAAGCAAGCAGGGAAACGTTTAGCAGCCTCCTCTGTGTATGACTTGGTCAAAATAGTGAAAACAAACAATCCAGAGAATTACTCCAACATTCAGAAAGTCATGGTGTTGTCCCTTACACTGCCCTTGAGCAGTGCTGCATGTGAGAGAGGACTTTCACACCTCAACATAATAAAAATATAATAAAAAACAAGTACAGATCCAGCCTGTCAGATTCTCGCCTGTCATCCCTGATGCACATCCACCTGTGTGACCTGTCTAAGATGACATCAGAGACTTTTGACCCAAAACCAGCTGTTGACTTGTGGATGCAAACAGCTGATCGCAGGCTCAACCAGGGGAAGAGTACTAGGCCTGCATCATCATCTGCCATGGTTGAAATTGAGGACAGTGATGACAGCAGTCAAGAGAGCAGTGATGATGATGATGATGGCCAGCTTGTAGCATAAATGTTTAGGTTGTAGCTTTAAGCAAACTGAGCTCAAAGAGCAGTCAGTGTACAGTGTTTACAGAATATTGTATAGGTTGGTGGAGGGTGTGTAGAGCCCAGGATCACATTAGATGATTGACACAGGGGTGAAAAATGGGTTACAAAATCGTGGGATAAAAAATATATATTAAAAAAAAAGAATATTCAGTTTACAGTGTTTACAGAATATTCAGTGCTCAAGTTGATTTCAGTGTGTTTAAAAAACAGACTTTCATGCTTAAAGAGAAAAGCAGTAATTAGATTTTTCACTTGTTTCTTTTGTTTTGCATCCAACACCCTCACACTATATTTGCACACATCCACTCACCTACACTACTGATTCTACAGACTAACACACACACCATCATTTGTTAATTCATCTTTATTTATGAATAAATATCGTTTTGCTATAAGTTATTCATGCATCCCTCTTTTATCCATCCGGCGAGACGGGTCGCCGCATTTTAGGAGCACCAAGTAACTCCTCCAGGTGCTCCTCTGAGTACTAGACCAAAAAAGTTGTGTGCAGCCCTGTATATATGTATGTATGTGTGTATGTGTGTGTGTATGTATGTATGTATACTGTATGTATGTATGTGTCTCAACAGTAGATCAATCGACAATCACAGCACATGCCACTATGGGAATGACGTCACTAAACAGAACTAAACCTGACCTTTGGCCATGAATTGAATTGAGATCCTGAAATACCTAGTGAAGTAAAAGTGACCGTAAAACAATATGAAGTGCATGAACATTTTCTCTTCTGCAAATCTATAAGTAGCACATAGATTGTGCTATAAAAAAGTGAACATGTGTGCAAATCCTTGAATATATATTCTTTCACAGCGAATGTTTTTAAAGGTTTCATGACATTAAAGGTAAAAACCCTAGTTTCGGTTTGGGCTTTGGGTGGCAAAGCCTTCATCCAATCAGGATGAGAGGGGCCTTCCTCCAATCATGATCGAGTGGGGGACGTGTTTCACACTTTGGCACACGCTCAGTTTGTTTGTGCCCATGAACCAGGAGGACTTGGAACTGGAGCGTAATTCACTTACCAGACCGACCAGTGGACGCAGCTTCCCCCGTACCCAGGATGACTCGGAGGAGGATGACGACGAGGACAGCGGACACAGCTCCCGTCGCCGTGGTAGCAGCTCAGGGGGCGTGTCTTACGAGGAGTTTCAAGTGTACGATTTGTTTTTCTCTTCAAACATAATTGACAGTTTGACACTTAAGTTTCAAGTGAAAGCCTGTGAAACACACATTGGTTTATCAGAAGGTAATGTAATGAGTTAAAATAATTAGGCAGACATATCCATTAGGGAAAGAATATCTACCAAGCAGAAATCTTTAAATGATATACGGTAAACTTAGGCCTCTCTAACATACTAGTTGGAGCTGTATATTATCTTTTAGCAAAACAATTAAATTCAATGAAACCCTAACCCTATATATTATCACTGTTGCAATTAACCACTCAAAACTTCTATACTTGAATTGCCCTGAGTTGACCGGAGTTGGCTCTGTATTTGGTCTACTCTTTTTTTCCTTCTACACCAAATCCTTTTGCCTGAAATAAAAGATCTGCAAGCTCACAACGTGTCACTACGCGTTGTGAGCTTGTAGATCACCCTAGGTTCAACTGGTTAAACTAAAGTAAGCTGAACAAAAGTAACTCAATTAATTAGAACGTATTGTATTGTCTAGGCTTGTCCGGCGAGTGGATAGGATGGAGCACTCCATTGGCAGTATAGTGTCCAAGATCGACGCTGTCATAGTGAAGCTGGAGGGCATGGAGAGAGCTAAGCTCAAGAGGAGAGATGTTCTTGGCAGACTGCTGGACGGAGTGGTGGAGGTGAGTGGTCACCGAAAACTGCTACATTATGACACATTTTGTCACTGCCCGGGGGTAAACCTGGTGTTAAAACTGTAACTTTTTGGGGAAATGGACAAAAGAACCCTGTATTCCAATGGATCCAATGCAGTTATTATTTAGTCACAAGCTCTAATACTTTTCATTGGTTCAGTATTTACAAAACACACAGAACTAACCACTTTAAAACTAGGCCGAGACTATGACTAGGTCGTCTAGTTTTCATGAGTTTCATTAGTCAAGTTTCACCTGACTAATGTGACTAACTTTCACAAATTGCAAAAACAGCCTATCTGCAAGTTCACAGCTTGTAGAATAGATAGATGATCTGCTATTTTTGCAGGACACTCTTCTCTTCACATTGTGAATTAATTTACAAAACCATAAAAAGATGAAGTATGGAGATATAAAGTTTCTGCCCGACTTGCAATGAGTTATCCACTGGTTCTGAATGTGGGCTCTGGGGGGGGGGGGACCCCTCCCAGTCTGTAACTCTGAAAGTGTGCAAATGGAACCAAATGGACCAATTGGATTTGGTTCCTTTTGCACAAAGTTGAATTAACACTGATTGGGGTCCCAGAGAGACAAAATATTTTCAACCTGTCCTATTGCATATCAAACTGGGGGTCCTTGAGAATCACTGCCTTCATCTGTGTGTTAGGATGAGCGGCTTGGCCGGGACACAGACGGCCACAAGGAGCAGATGGAGAGACTGGTGAGGGAAGAGCTGGAGCGCTGGGAGTCAGATGACACTGTGTCACAGGTCAGCCACCAGCCACCAGCCACTCCAATTGGCCCTCGCCCCCGCCCATCTTCTTCACTGTCCACTGACAGCCCCGACGCTGGCACCAATGGGAGTGGCCACGTGTGAAGATTTGGCGCTCTATCCCCAGCTTTTCCACTGACGAACATCCATTCCATTCTGGTTATTAAACATTTCCCCCAAGTTGAATTAAGTAACTTGTGGAAACTTAATTGTTGTGAGTTGGAGGGGCATTTTTTCATCCTAAAACACAGGTACCTCGGTACAGTGTGTGCTGAAAGCCTCGGCATACCACAATGACAAAGTAAAAGTGCACAACCACCTCAAATATGAAATGCACTGAAATGCATTGAGGTACGTTACAGTATACATTGGAAATACAGAGCTGTTTAAAACTAAAGTGAAGTGTTAATAGGACAAGCATATGACAGTTATGTTAGAATGTTCTTTCTCAAGCTGATGCTAATGCTTACAGAACAATGCAAAGTACAAATGAATTAATGATTGTAGTGTTTGAAAAAGATCTATATGAAGAGAAAAGGTATAATGAAGGATTTGATGAAGGGTATACTTTAAAATAGAAGTGCATGAAGGGCACAGCATTTAAATGCAATACACTTTGTAAGTAAGCTTATTTTGTTAAATTGTATTAAAAATACACAGCATATCATTTTAAAATACTTTATCCTGAGAATTAAGTTTAGTGTCTTTTGATTTTTATTTGATTATACACCAGATCTTTTGTTTCACAATGCAAGACATTTGTTGTCCAATGTTAATTTTGCTGCTTGATACTTTTGGTACTTTTAATAGGTTACAATACAAAAGTGTGACACATTCTCTCTCTCTCTCACACGCGTGCACACTGCGCACACACACACACTGCGCGCGCACACACACACACACACACACACACACACACACACACACACACACACACACACACACACACACACACACACACACACACACACACACACACACACACACACACACACATTCACTTCTGCAACACAAAATGAATACCTTATTTTGATTTATATGATGCATATTGTAACTTGAAACAAGCTTCAATTTGGAGTGCAATTAGTGTTCATGGGAAACCCATGCATTTATGATGTTCTGCTTAGGCCCACCGTGCCTCACAATATTTCGTAGTCTATTTTGTATATCTATGTTATTGTACACAATAAAGTATATTGTTATTATTTCCTGTAATGTTTTATTGATTCAAATTGACACTGGTGCCATACCAACTATTAAAGATTCAAATTTCAATTACAAAACCAAATAATACATATAGTAGGTTACCGTGCAATGTTTCTAAAAGTTTGTTTTTAAACAATAGCATAAGAACACCATTTATAACTGTTCTCAAACACTTAATACTGTTGAACAAATTAGAGATCTACTGTAGAGCAAGTAAAACATTCAGCATCTACTTTGATTCAGTCATACAGCATCCTTCCCAAAACAATCAACATTACTTGAAGTGATCATTGTAAAGAATCATTCAATTTGGTGTGATTCAGAATGAATTACAGATTAAGGAGCACTCAATTAAAATAACATGGAAAAGATATTCTGGCCTAGTCATAATTTAGTTTATCTACAAAACTAATAAATAACCAGTGTAAAGCTCTTCATTATAAAAAATAGCCAGTGTAAACCTCTTCATGATATAAAATACTACATCTAATCTAATCCGAATCTTCAGCTTGGTAAAATAAAGATAACCAACGCACCAACACAGTCAGTGCAAATGTGATGAATCACAAAAACATACACATCAGCCACTGCCATCGGTGAATGTCAACTTAATTGCAGATTTGCTGATGGCAGTCAACGAGGCGAATAACAGCTGATACCGATATATCGGTCCATCCCTAATGCAAACCATACACATTCCTTCATGGCAGAATATATATATATATATTTGTATATACAGTATTGTTTCTCACATTTTCTTACTCACTGAAGAGGACAGTAAACTGCACAAGAGAGACATGCTCTTAAGTGAATTTCTTGATGAAGCGTAGTTTCAGGTAAGAGATGATGAGGAAGATGACAGCCATGACAGCCAGAGCCACGTGATTCTCCCACAGACCCCATGTGGTGTATTCTATTCCTAGATAGTCGAGGTGCTGTTCCCCTGTGCATCTGGAACAAGACAATTCAGGAGGTTTACTACATTCATTCTTTTTTAGTTTTTCAGTATATAGATAGGATAGGATCTTACCTGTCTTTTGAAAGATTATTTATTCATACAGTATGAGGGGGAAAAAAAGAAATGATCACATAGTGATATTTGTCAGGTGAAAGAAGCGCTGTCTCCGTTGTGTTCTCCCCCCCATATTAGTATGATTATTATTTTAGTTATTATGTGTATGTTTGTGTCACAACCTCGCGCCTCACAGCCGTTGTTTGCATGCGCTGTCTCTGTTGTGTTCTGTCGTCACAATAACTCAAAACCTCGCGCCTCGCGGGTCGTTTACGACGTTCTGTGCGTGGTTCAATGACTGTGTTTTGTTGTGGCTTTGCATTGGCTGCTCTGCGCTGTTTCAGCCATGTTTGGTTTGAAGTTATATCGAGTACTAGTTATATCGATACTCTTCTTTCCCCCGTCACCCTGTGAGTGTGACTGTGACTATGCTTCTCTGCTGCGTTTGCTCTGCACTGACTGTCTGCAACCTGCGTGGCTGCCAGGCATATTTGAAATCTCCCCTTCCCATTGGCTAGAGGGCAGTTTCTTTGTGATTTCTGGATCCAAGTACACCCTTTACCGCAAAGACTTGCAACGCACACTGTCCCGGGAAGCACCTCCACCTCCCAATTCTGCGTGTGTATAGCGTCAACACACGCAGAGATGACAGATCAGAATAACAAACACGCGATAGAGTTTGGTATGGAATGAACATAATATAATAATTAGGCATGCATCGCTTTGCCTAAAACACTGAATGATATAAGGACCGCAATTGGAAAAAGCCTACGTCGGCTCCCATGCATTTGTTGAAGAGACATCTATACATTTTCAAATTAACTAAAAAACATTGCATGGATGTACCTGGGACGTATCCTCAGTGATGTATCCTGAGGTCAACAGGGTTTCGGGTCTCTCAACATCATACCCCTCACTCAGGCGACCCAGCCGGGAGTGATCAAGTCCCGACTTACGTCCCAGTAGCTACCCTCAATCAGTCCCACTAGAGAAAAACCAGGGGCACACAATCTGTTGGAACTACTCCAGAACTACTCTGCCAGGGCTGGGAGGTACACTTCTGGCGCATGGAAAGACTAGGCTCTGTGGGTTGTCTCCTGTCCGGGCCCCTCCTACGTCTCACCAGGTCCACTCCTGCTCTCACCAGGCTCAGGACCTGTGCGTTGCACCAGAGTCCCAGCACCAGACAGTTCATTCTGGAATGGTTCCGCAGGGACATGGTGCCGCAGTTCTGCTTACTGCTTGCATGGCCCTCCTAAAGGCCTCACCGAGGGTTGTTGGGCTTCCTCCTCACGGAGGACACAGGCTGGGGCGCTAACCCATACTGCTCCCCCGGGTGGGGTCTACATTCCGGCTGTCACCCGTTTCTCCGGTGGTCACCAGACTATACCTGGTTGTCACATTCCTATGAGTCACTATTATATTATAATTATATTGTTATTGCTTAAATTATCGCTTTGGCTAAAACGCTAAATCCCGCGGATAAAGTAGGCTATGTAGGCTACATATAACTACAGGCATTAATAACTACAGACATTAGTCTACCCACCGCATATGTACAATTATATAGCTTACATTTAACAAACAAGCTTGATTGACATTTGTAAATAGGTCAATACAAAAACTGCTACCAGGAAAAAAGTAAAACTAAAACGTGACAACAGTATGGAGGGGCAGAAGAACTGGGTGCACTGCCCAGGCCAGTGTGCATTGCAAGTCTTTGTTTAGAAAAACAAAAAGAGAAAATATCTAATCTAGCATATCGTTGCTATAGGGCAGAAACCTTATAACTCCATATTTAAACTTTGCCATACTACAGTATCATACAAAAGTAGCAAAAATAGCAGATGTACAAGCTCAAAACACGTTGAATTTGAATCCTGAAATGTAGCCGTTTTGAACATACCAGAAGCTATATGAATGAACGATAATCCACATTTAGAATAATATATTGAAGAATATAACATTACAAATAAGAAAAGGATTTGAAATTAGACCATCATGAGCACTTTTACTCCATTTTCCACTTTCGCTCATGTACCCCCTGTAGTACGACTGCAGCATACCCATAGGCTTACACGACACGTACCCCCATTTGAGAACCATTGGTCTAAGGACAATATACAAATGAGGTTGAGTTATACAAATATTATTATGTTGTGTATATACCCACTGTTATATACTGTGCATATTAAATAAACTTACGTTAGGGCAGCTAGGCTCACACTGCAGTTGGTCGAGGCAGGAGACATGGCAGCATTGCGTATCGCAAGGTCATCACAGAACTTCAAACCCAAAAACTCATTGATGTTGAGGGCCTAGACATACAGTACAGTAGAGCTTTATCTATTAAAGTTACAGATATATTTTATACAGGAGAAATGTGATAACAATGATTCAAACAAAGTCTGCAAAGCACTGTAGCAAGTTGTTTGTATGCAGCTTAAACAGGAAAGGTTCTTTGGCACATGATGCAGACAAACAGGACTCGCTTTAGTAAGCAAGTGGGTAAAGCTCTATTCATGAAGCCCCTTTAGCCCCTTAAACTAAGTCTCCAGAATGCATCATTGAGGTATTAGATGACATTGTAAAATGTGTATTAAACTTATTTTGGAATGATTAGTCACAGTTAAGGAATCAAATGTCACTTACAGCCAGACCATAGCGAGGAATACTGAAGTACTTGAGCCAGGCCAGCCAGTCCATGATGGTAGGGAGGTTCACCAGAAGACCAGAAAAGATCTGAACACACACAAGATTAATTAAACCATTCTGAACTTGAGCCCCACTCTTCCTTCCTTTTGATCCCAATATCTTGTTCTGCTTGTTTGTTACAAAGGCTGCTTCATGCTGTTTAGTTCATGTCACCCCTCTTCATCTACTCAATCTTTTCTGTACTCACAGATGGGTAGAATCTGCCGTTAAAAGCACAATGATGAAAGGATGAAAACACAAATATGTGTAGGTAAGAAAAGCATGAATAAATAAATGAAAGCATCCTGACAACAAAAATCCACAAAAACAATGAGCACAAAAATCAAGACGTCAAAGGTTTTCAAAGCTCAAAGGTGAACTCCTCTGACCATCATAAAGACGAAGGTGATGGTCATCAAGATGTTTGCTACAGCGACAACGCTCTGGTCTGCTGATATGGCCATGGTCATGGCTGTGGCGGTGTACCCCACCAGAGTCACTGTCAGGGTGAAGGTGAGAAAGGCGGAAGTTGTGGCTTTCAAACCTGAAACCCCCCCCCACACACACACACACACACACACACACACACACACACACACACACGTACACATGTACGCATGCATGCATACATGCATTGCACACACATGAGATGCATGAATTAAGGATGAACGCTAGAATTTGCCACCAGAAATGAAAAATACCAAAAAGCTCGACTTGTTATCTAAACTCCAAACGAGAAGACCCGCTGCTGTGTGTATATTTCTAACCCAAGTTTACAGAATCATGTAGCAGAGGCTGAAAGAGAGTACGTGGAAAGCGCTCTGTAGCTCTGTTCTATATATTATACCTTCAATATGACTTTATTACTACTACTTGTATTGAAGCAATAATAATAATGACGTAGAAAACTGCTCCACCTTTCCATCTTACCGATCATGAAATAGACGATGCAGCTGAAGATGATTGTGGGGATGGTGCGCAAAGTGATGATGTCTGACAGGATCTTAGACAGAAAGTAAACAGAAACCCTGTAGTAGCCACTGATGTATTCATGCCTATCAGGGGAGAAATTAAAATATGTGAAAGCTTTGGTTTGCCATGCTTTATTAGTTGCTATACCAGCTCTGTGTAGTATTGTTTTAATTCTGTTAAATTAATACAATACTCTGTAACATTATACTGTTTAATTAGTTTGTAAGCTATTTTACAGGGAAATCATGAAATTAAACCAGATTAAAGTTTGGGGGCAACTGGGTCAAAAGAAGAAGTTCAATTTGCATTTTTCGAGACAAAAATAGTCACATTTACATCAAAATCAAAGTCAAAGTCTATCCATTTCTGAGCTCTAATCGCCCACTGAACAATGGTAGGCTTTACCACAAGGGTAATAGCCAGAGCTCACCCGGTGTTTGTTCTTTTTAAAGGGGGACAGGAGTTGTTGTGCTTGGCACCACCTGCTTCACATAGGTACAATAATAAATAATTTGGCATATTACGTACACAAAGAGCTGCCTCTCGGTGATGAAGAGTTCAGCTGCGGATACTGTGCTAAAACACTGGTTGGTGGTGATGAAGAAGAGGGCTCCCATCCTACAACAAGATATAACAGGAGAAGTTAACCTGTGGAAAGGTGTATTAACCACTTAAACCCTATGTACTCATCCTAGCGCCACACGTCGCAAATGGGAAGAAGGCAATAGCAGGAGGGTGATACTGTTTTTATTTATTTTTACTTGGAAAAGCAAACATGGCAACCCATGATGTTTCATACACCCAGTTGCTTGGAAAGCGCAAACTTGGCAACCTGGCTGAGTGTCCCTATTTTAGTTTTTCTTGTATTTTGCCGTATAAAAGCAAGCATGGCAAGTCGCAATATTTCTATATACAAAGTTGCTTGGAAGCCGCAAATGTGGCAACCTAGCAGGAATACTGTACTGTACTGTACTGTACTGTACTGTACTGTACTGTACTGTACAAGGGTGTAATGTTGTATAGGTACCTCGTTTTCAAAGTCTATAGTCATCAATATGTATTTAATTTATTATAAACATTTGTTTGAACGGGGCAAGTATTTTTCTTAACAGTTTCCGTGCCGGGAATGGATTACTCCAGGTTACTGTCGCTGCCAACCTCGCTAATCGCGACTTTTGTTTTATTTGTTTAATCCGCCGTAATGTAATAAATAAAAAGAAAATCCGTCTTTGCCGCGGAGAAAGAGAGTAGATGCATTTGTTTTGATGACGAAACCGGAAATCGTCACATGCTGTGGGCTGCTAGGGCTTCTGGGAAATTGAGGCCAATGCAAACGAATGGGGTTCAACGCCTCATGGAGGAGGGTCCTGTGCTGCGTCTTCCGGGTGTACCAAGATGGCGGGTGGTGCGATCGTTCATAACAAACGGAGGAAGCTTTTTTCGCTCGATTTTCGCGGATTAAAAGCCCAAATAATTCAGCGTATGCTCTAAAGGTAATACAACAATCTCGGCAGTGAAGGGGGGTTGATTAAAATGCGGGTTAAGCGTGTAAAACAGTCAAATGTTAATGAACGGCAATTAAAGATATTTATGGGGGGGGGCAATATCTCACAACGGGTAAGGGCTAGTATCAATAATAGACTATGATCTAACTTCGAACAGGTAAGAACTACAGTGTATATATATAACTTATACTATAGTGTCGCAGTCCCGCCCCCTTTCATGACGACGCCAGGCCCAGGAAATGAATCCCAATGCATTTTTCCCATAGACATTTCAAAAAGTAAGACCTTTTAAGTGTCGTACGAAGCCAACTCGAGTCGTGACAAATCATGACAACAAACACAATATTTTGGACCAAACAAATAATTACGAAGAAGAAAAACAACAAAAAAAGTGTTGTAACCTGCCGTTTTTTTCTACTTACTAATTCTTTGTTTGGCCCAAAACATTGTGTTTATTGTGATGATTTGTCACGACAAGAGTTGGCTTTGTCCGCGGCGTAAACATCTTTAAATAAATACTTTCTGAAAAGTCTATGAGGAAAATGTATATAAAAATAACGGGGATTTATTTTCCGGGTCTCTCGAGGGGGCGGGACTGCGACGCTCTATTGGGGTGGGGTTTAAGGATATCTATAGTTTCCAGTCTACCTATGTATTGTCTAATATATATTTATTTTATGTGCATCATATTATATCAATGTGTTTTCAAAGCAATAAATAAGAAGTCTCGACATGTTCCGTTCCTTCTGTGAATCTGTCGTACAGAAAAATAACAATGCACACACATGCATGCATGCATGCATGCACGCACGCACACACACACACACACACACACACACACACACACACACACGCTAGAACTGTTGTTGTGTCATACCCACCTGTTCTGGATCCCGCTCTGGTCATCTTTGACCCCAAAGAAAATGGCACCCACAATGAGAGCCAGGAAAATGTTCACTCCTAGCTGCAAATAAAATACATACAATATATATTATCTACCTGTATCTTTATCTAAATCTATATTTAAAGATAATACATACAGTATATATTATCTACTGTATATATCTGGACCACTACTGTATATAATGGACCATTACGGGTCCATTTGGTTTCATTTTACACTCTCAAGAGTTACACTATTGTTAACATAATGCATTACTAAATTTACAAAAGTCTACACAATTAGAGAATGTAGAAGAATTGTTATTTTGATCGTTTGCCTGTTGCCTATATCTCCTATGGTACCACATCAATATGGCATGGAATTGTGGAAGAAATATATAGAGATAGCTTGGCCCTCTTCTTGTTTCCCTCTACACCAAATCTCTGTACCAAAAGTAGCTGATATACAAGCTCACAAAACATCACAAATGCAAAGCATTGTGAGCTTGTAGACATGAATGTTCGCTTATTATGACATGCCCAGAATAGGGATGCTATGGTTCATTTGTTCAAGAAAGCTAAGGTTAAGGGACACTAGGTGGACAAGTCTTACTGTATTTCCAACAATTTAAACAGCAACACATTATGGGACGACAGGGCCTAAACAATCATCAGTGTGTTGATGACAGTAGTAGTGCATACTAATCTCTTTTGTCATCATGGCAGAGAAAGGTTTAACTCTGTGGCTCTTTTGGGAGATGGAAAAATGGGGAAGAGGCTGGTGACAAGGGAAGAATGAACTGATGAGGAATTAATCAAATACTGTGCTTGGTTCTTTTTGACGAAGAATAATTAAACATCAAGCACAGTGCTGTTTATTTATGAAAGACAGTGTTCTGGGATTAAGCAGACTAAGGTTTCCCATATTATTCATCCCTCTTGGTCAAGACCAGAGAACCAGCAGTACAGGAGAACCCTAGAGAAACACCAAAGATAGAGAACCACTAGAGCCAGAGAACGACCAGGACCAGAGAACCCTCAACACCCAAGAAGCACCAAAGACAGAGATCACTGGGGTGTGGAGGATGACAGCAAGTCAGCAACACATACTGAGAGAACGAGTGAAAGAGACTTTGCAGTCTAATCCTGACAGTTTACAGTTTATGACAGGGCTCAGAGGGCCCTGTGGTTCCCAGGGAGAAGGGATAAGCTAATAGCTCCATTCCCCCCGGCCCCTCATCTGGAAGCGGGGCGGCGGGAGTGACGGGTCACTTTCACTTCATTCCCCCCGGCCCCTCATCTGGGTGACGGGTCATGACGCCATCATGTGATGGGGTCCCGGCCCAGGGCCAAGGGTGGCTCTGGCCAGATATGATATCAGTTTAGATCCCTGGCCAAACAGGCAAGAGTAGGGTCACAACAGTCACCAAAGCCAATTAGGGTGCCCACACCACCCAGAGTCTCCTCTTGTGGAGGGGATTAATGTGACTTATTTGGGGCCAATTAACTGTTAATAATTCTTAAAGTGAGCTGACTTTTCTGTTGGCATTTTGCCGCCATGGGGTGGCTAATGAGAGCACCAAGTCCTTCATCTCCAGCTCCACCCACCTCAACCTCAACCCGACCCCACTGAACCAACCTGCCTCACCTCAACTCCTGTCTCTCTGCCTTGTTCCTAAACATAAGAATGTTTGAAAGGCATTAATGGGATATTGGTACAATATATTTTAAGCTTTTATCCTACTACATAGTTGCATAAGAGAGTCTGTGACCACAAGTGAGTTTGATGTTACTCTGCAGCACAATCCAAATAACACCATACAGTACATAATGCTGAATGCTGGATAGAAAATGTAATGTTTGAAACATAACCACTTAAGTAATGTTTGAATAAATACTATGCCCTAACAAATATGTATCTGATTTAATCCCAGCAACATTAATCTCCTATTCTTAAGCAAGGCACTGAATAACAAAGCAGTCTGAATAAGACTGTGAGTTAAATAAATGATTGGGCATGCGTTCTCAAACCTGGGCCACTGAGGTCTGTGGATTCAGCATGAGATTCTGGAAGGTTCTCTTGAGCACCCAGTGGAGCTGGTGGAAGAAGGAGGTGTTATAGGTGATGGTGTGGGACCTTGGCCGGGTGATGCACTCTTTCCCCTGGGCAATGTGCTCCAGCTCGGCCTGCATATCCCTGGAGTTGCGGCTGTTCCTGTACTCCTCCACCAGGCGCTCTTCAATCCTCTGTCTGGAGATGCTCAACTCCTCAAAGTCCAGTTCTTGCCAGGCATGCAGACAGGGAAAATAGAAGGGTTTCACAGAGATGAATAATCAAACCGTGATGGTATACTGGCATTTCTGGTTACATGATCTTTGTAGGATCACAGGAAGAGATTGTTTGGGCCCTACTGTATGGCTCCTATTGGTTCATGGCCGACTATGAATTGACTTATTGTACAGTGAACTTTAGGTCACTTTGGATCATCATTTAAATTAAAATGTGGTGGGTAACGGTGGCACAGTCAATAGTGCTGTCGCCTCACAGCTAGTAGGTCGTGGAAGGGCGTGTTCCCCCCTCCGCGTCATCAGTGCCCATACCCGAGGCGGGGTTGGTGAAAGGGCCTTTCTGTGTGGAGTTTGCATGTTCTCCCCGTGTCCCCTAGGGTACTAGGCACCCCAAGCCCCCAGTAAAGCTCTCCAACGTTGAGGGAGGTCGGCCCAAGTGGTAAGAACACGGACTAAGAGGCGGACCCGTGGAGTTATGACGAGGAAACCCTGTGCAGCTGGGCTTTAACATTGAGCGCCCGTTTGCGGTTCAGTCTATATCCTTTTAATACTCTATGAGGTACCCTCACAAAAAACAAGCAGTAATCCTGGTCGGAATAACGTGTTCCTTCCACACACTACGTCCGGCCGGGGAAACTCCCCCCTGTCAGTGAAGCAGCTTGGACTCCTCATGCATAGAAGGAAGCATGAGGTCAATCCGCTGCCCCCCCAGGTTGGCAGAGGAAGTGTAGCGCCCAGGATTACATTAGATAATTGACACTAGGTGGAAAAAAATGGGTTGCAAAATCGATAAAAAATATTTTACAGTCAATTCAAATGTGGTGTCCCAGTGACACACCCTCACAATGGGAAGAATCTGGGGTTTGATTCCTCTGTGGGCACTCCTCCTTCCACACCCTCAGTGAAGTGGATAAAACTATTAAAAAAACTAGTCCTCAGTGACTTGAAGTAGTTTCAATGTACTTTTCACAATGGTTTGAACTGCTAGTGACCTCAACCCTTAACTCTGAACTTTAAACAATACAAGTACAGGCTTAAATCATTACTAAAACCAACACGCCTCACATAGCAGTTCAGTTCAGTGCACCCAAAACCACATCAGTTGCCCTGCACCCTCTTTACATCCTGCTATAGCAATGGTGAAAAGCTACCAAATTAGGTTCAATAAACCCAAGGCGCATTGCCCCAAGGTACAAGAGGATTATTCTTTTTTTCCCTTCTTTTTCTGCACACTGATACAAACAACTTTTGACCTGGGGTCAGCCAGATTAGAGGTCCAGTCTTTGTTTGATACTGGCCAGACAGGATTTGAGAGTGTTAGGGAGCGGGTGGCTCAGGTTAAAGTCTTGAAGCGACTGGCAAGACTGTCTGTCAGTTAACATCCATACACGCTCAGTGCTTGCCATGAGAATACACAGAAATGAGAAAACACCTATGATACAGTTTGTGATCTGTTGGGGTTGTTTGGAGTCTGTAAAAATATTAGTGTATGAAATAATAAGTAGGTTCTTTTATTTTTTTGAACGTTTTTTTGTTAATGCTATTAAGATACATGGCTTATACTCATCTTTATGTATTATACAAAACCAGGGTATTCACTTTTCGATCCTTCCGGCTCTTCATCAAAGTATTGTTTATTCTATCTTTATAACATCCTTGAAATGGGATTTCTGCCTTCTTGTCAGTATCGTCTGTGAACATGTTGAAACGGTTTGTGTGTGTGTGTGTGTGTGTGTGTGTGTGCGTGCGTGCGTGCGTGCGTGCGTGCGTGCATATGTCCTTACCTTCAGAGCCATGATGCATCTTGGTGATAGTGATAGCAGTAGAATCTCCATTGATGACATCTAGAAAGAAGTCTGCTGGGTTGTTGTGAGGCTCACAGGTATAACCTGGAAGGAACAGTTACAAATTATGACACAGATATGCAATACAAATAACCTGGAACATAGTTAACATTATACAGACATTCAATATTTATATGTGGCTGTTAGGTAGTAGTGTTATTCAGTTTGAGGAGTTTAGTCACCAATGTTGCTGAAGTAGTCCAGAGCATTTAGTGCAGGCCCATGGTACACCATTTTGCCACTAACCAGCAAGGTCAGGGTGTCAAAAAGTCTGTAGATGGAATAGCGTGGTTGGTGGATGGACATGATGATGGTACGTCCATGACTGGCCATCCTGAAAACAGGAAGACAATAAAATGAGGACTGCATTATGTCGCTAATAATTCACCTGTCTCTTAATCCTCATTTATAATTATGGTACTAAAGCCTAATGTATCGTACAAATAGCCGACTATTGCTCAGTGGGAAGTTATGACAAATCACTGACAAGAGGACATACATTGCATCAATCATTGTCTCCACCAGGCCGAAGGCATGGGGGGAGAGTATGTTTTGCACTCCGTCCGTCCGTCCGTCCGTCCGTGTGTGTGTCCGTCCGTGTGTGTGTGTGTGTGTGTGTGTCCGTCAGTGTTGGGGAGTATTAAGCTACATGTAGCTGAGCTACGTAGCTGAGCTACATTTTGCTGTAGCTTGTGGTATTTTAGCTACATTCATATTTGTGTACCTCGTCAAGTAGCTCAGCTACCTTTTGGGTCATTTTTTGTAGCTTAGCTACTCAAGTTACAAGCTACAATTTTGGGCAATAACATGAAAGAAATATATTAATTTTGACCATTGGTTGCTGTGTTAATTCTTGTACTAGAACCCCCTTTGAAAAATCAAGGACTGTTCCTTTTTCTGATTGCTTTGAGGGCATATCAGCACTTGACAGCTGCCTCTAATTGGCCTCTGATTGGCCCTGGTATCACAGGGTGGGAGGGGTCTCCCAGAGGGGAGCAGGGGTCTCCTAGAGGGGAGGAGGGGTCTCCCAGAGGGGAGCAGGGTGAGGAGGGGTCTCCCAGAGGGGAGCAGGGTGGGGGGGTCTCCCAGAGGGGAGCAGGGGGAGGAGGGGTCTCCCAGAGGGGAGCAGGGTGGGAGGAGGGGTCTCCCAGAGGGGAGCAGGGTGAGGAGGGGTCTCCCAGAGGGGAGCAGGGGGAGGAGGGGTCTCCCAGAGGAGAGCAGGGGGAGGAGGGGTCTCCCAGAGGGGAGCAGGGTGGGGGGGTCTCCCAGAGGGGAGCAGGGTGAGGAGGGGTCTCCCAGAGGGGAGCAGGGTGGGGGGGTCTCCCAGAGGGGAGCAGGGGAGGAGGGGTCTCCCAGAGGGGAGCAGGGTGGGAGGGGTCTCCCAGAGGGGAGGAGGGGTCTCCCAGAGGGGAGCAGGGTGGGAGGAGGGGTCTCCCAGAGGGGAGCAGGGTGAGGAGGGGTCTCCCAGAGGGGAGCAGGGGTCTCCCAGAGGGGAGCAGGGTGAGGAGGGGTCTCCCAGAGGGGAGCAGGGTGAGGAGGGGTCTCCCAGAGGGGAGCAGGCTGGGAGGGGTCTCCCAGAGGGGAGCAGGCTGGGAGGGGTCTCCCAGAGGGGAGCAGGGTGGGAGGGGTCTCCCAGAGGGGAGCAGGCTGGGAGGGGTCTCCCAGAGGGGAGCAGGCTGGGAGGGGTCTCCCAGAGGGGAGCAGGGTGGGAGGGGTCTCCCAGAGGGGAGCAGGGTGGGAGGGGTCTCCCAGGGGGGAGCAGGGGGAGGAGGGGTCTCCCAGAGGGGAGCAGGGTGAGGAGGGGTCTCCCAGAGGGGAGCAGGGGGAGGAGGGGTCTCCCAGAGGGGAGCAGGGGGAGGAGGGGTCTCCCCGAGGGGAGCAGGGTGGGAGGGGTCTCCCAGAGGGGAGGAGGGGTCTCCCGCATGTACATTCTCAATTTAACGCTGAAAAATAAAAAGTAGCTGAGCTACTTTGAGCTACTTTTTCCATGTAGCTGTAGCTTTACAAGCTACATCTCTCCAGGGGTAGCTATGTAGCTTGATCAAGCTACTGCCATGGTGAGCTACTTGTAGCTTTACAAGCTACGCTTTCAAAGTAACTTGCCCAACACTGGTGTCCGTCCGTGTGTCCGTGAGCAGCTAATCTCGGCCACCGTTAACCCGGTCGATGCCAAATTTTGCACACACACTCCCTGGATGCCAACGATGAACCTCTGCCCCAAACTTTCCAGAACGGCCTGTTATAGCGCCACCAGGAGGCCGCTTTGTGCAAAATTTCTCAGACTCCATCCTGATTGGTTAAGATTGGCTTCCAAAGTTCACAGGAGTGCTCAGTTTCAAACAAAATGCTGCAAATCATGAACACATCGCGTGATTTCCGTGAAATTGTGCACCCACATTCCCACTAGGCCGAGGACGAAATGCCACATGAACAATTTCAACTCAGCCTCAAGGTGGCGCTATAACTGGCCGAAAACTGTTTTTACCTCTAACTGCACGGATCTGTGGATAACTTTGTATGCCAACTCCCTAGAGGCCAAGGAAAAACCTTTGCCTGGAATTTTTCACATCTGCTCTTTATAGCGCCACCAGGAGGCCGACATATGTAAAACACATTTTCTATTATTACTCCTTCAGATTTTATCCAAATTTCACGCAAATCGGTACACATGATCTCCATAGTCATGTGATCAAGACAGGTTTGTTTGATTTCTCATATTCCATCCTGATTGGCCACGATTGGCTCAGGAGTGCTCAGTTTCAAACAAAATGCTGCAAATCATGAACACATCGCGTGATTTCCGTGAAATTGTGCACCCACATTCCCACTAGGCCGAGGACGAAATGCCACATGAACAATTTCAACTCAGCCTCAAGGTGGCACTATAACTGGCCGAAAAGTGTTTTCACCTCTAACTGCACGGATCTGTGGATAACTTTGTATGCCAACTCCCTAGAGGCCAAGGAAAAACCTTTGCCTGGAATTCTTCACATCTGCTCATCCTGGTGGAGACCTGTGCCCAGAAGGGCACTTTTTCTAGTTTATTCATGCGTTCATGCTGATTCCTCCCTACCTTTTGAGCAGCAGCAGGACGGAGTTGGCAGTGCTGGCGTCCAGGCCTGTGGTGGGTTCGTCCAGAAACAGAACAGAAGGGTCAATGATGAGCTCCATGCCAATGTTGGTCCTCTTCCTCTCTCCGCCCGAGATCCCCCGGATGGTCTGCGTGCCCACCTACACAGTTCCATTTACAGTCACACTGTGAAACATTCATTCACCGCGCCAGGCCAGAACGGCTGAAGGCAAATTAATACGTTTTCGCTTGTGTGACCCTGTCCGTCCGTCAGTATGTGTGTCTGTCTAATCTGTGGCACCGCTGCTCACCTTTCTTCTTCCCATATCTCTAGGGCTGTACTGTCCAATAAATCACAACTTTCCCTTTTATTGTAGCAGATGTCATTTAATATATTTCTCTAATCACTCCTCAGAGAATACTGCTGATTTGGAAGAATCCATTGGCCCTTCACATTCTTCATGGATGCGTGACACAATGTCTTTCATTGGAGTAGGAGCCGATCAAATTCTCGTTACGGGGCTCAACTGATCTACAGTCATTGGGCAATCCTTGATCAATTATTTTGGGAGGTTGACTTCCCTTTCTCCAGAATGATTATCTGTGATCAATATAATGTAGTGACTGTGTCCTATATTTTAATGTGGAACTGTTCTCTGATGAGCAATTTCTCATTAGTATTGAATATCCTAATAGTCTGTAGATGTGACAAATGACCCATACGTATAGTACGTGAGCAATGTTTTTTTATTGTTTTATTTTATTTTATTATAATTCAGTACTTCACCAGTACTATTCATTGATGCTGTCATTGTCACATATATAAAACTTTCCCATTTAAAAAATAATAATCTATCTAATTCTAGACTTGGTGACTTTTACCTTGGAGTCTGCCACCTTTGTGAGTCCCAGCTCTCTGATTAAGTGATTCACACGAGCCTCCTTCTCCCCCTGAGGCAATGAAGTTGGGAGGCGCAGCGCTGCAGAGAAACGGAGGTTCTCCCTCACCGTCAGTGTACCCATCACCACATCATCCTGGAGGTGGAGGTGTGGGGCAACCAGAGGTTCAACATCAGTGTGGGGCAACCAGAGGTTCAACATCAGCAGTCAACGACTAAGGCTTAATTCATAGTCTGTCACATTATGGTGCTGACAATAAATGACAAGCTATTCACATATTCTTGAACGCTTGAAGATCTGTTCTTTTTAGCAAGTGACACCATCATACATCGACGAGTATAAATTGAGCTTAGGGAGAACACACATTTTACTAAGCCTGTTTTCATAAGATTCTGTGTTTTTTGTGCTTCTTAGTTTGGACAGGAAAAACACATAAATCAGCTTTGTTGAAATAATTGTACAAGAAAATATATGAATATAACAGAGACAAGAAGTGACAAAGAGGGCTTTAGAGATTTTCTTAATGCTATTCACAAATCTTAAATTGTTGGCTTTGTTGAAAAGTACAGTTGCAAATCAGGCCTGTTTTGGGTTAAATTCGGGTTAAAGTGGTTAATAATGCCGATTCCAGATCATTTGAAAATAAACCAGGATGGGAGATCATGATCAATAAAATAGACACCTGAACCACATAGCCTGAGAGACACTTGAAGTTGGGAGGCTGTGGAGCTCCATCTATGAGAACCTCCCCAGAGAGACCTGCTGGCTCCTTCCTCGCAGCGAGAACATCCAGGAAACTTTCAATTACAAAACAATGGAAAACAACATAAATTTCTATGTACACCAACTGCAAATATAATGTGTGTGTGTGTGTGTGTGTGTGTGTGTGTGTGTGCGTGCGCGTGTGTGCGTGTTTTGTCAAACGGTATATATCATAACGGTATATATCGCATAGCACTTTAAACGCCTGCACTTTAATAGTTGTGTGCACCTTTGTACATTGTTTAATGTACTGTCTATGCTGCAACCCAATTTGCCCTTCGGGGACACTAAATAAACTTGAACCTTGAACGTTGAACAAAATTTAGTGAAAGGTGGAGGTGAGTGTATGACTCACGAGGACTTTCCACTTCCGGTTGGTCCAAGAATAGCGTTCAGACCAGGTCTCATGATCCCACTGCAAGAAGACAATAGGTAGCATAAGGAGAAGAGACTGGAGCAGCACGGACATTTAGAGCCTTTTATTACGTGCTAAAGTATAACGACTAACGTTTCGACCTTGCAGTCTTCATCAGAGTCAGAAGAAAACTAGTCTAGGAAAATTGGCCTCAGATCCTGTGCAGCAGGGGCGTGGCCCAGTGCGTTGCGTTTCAAATGAAATGCGAATCAAAAGACAGGGGCGGGTTACACATGGAGTGGGCGCTACATCTAAATAAGACGGAAGGGAAACAATTGCTCCTTGAGCGGTGGTGGCCTACTACAATTCAATTTGGAAATGGATTCCCTTCGGACTATTTTCATGGTATGCACAGTGCTTCAGACCGAAAAGGGGAGTGTCCGCTCAGATTCTGAGCTCAACGTACTTCCCTCACATGGATACGGTCCTTTTTTCCCAGAAGTCTTTCTCGCCCGCCTAGTGGTGAAAAATAAAACTTCTGGGAACTCAGATTAGAAGAAAACAGGTAGCTTGCTACTCTAACCAGCAGAGGTGCCATCTTATATCATAAGAAAGTCTAATAATTAAAAAATAAGGCAAATTTGTATTAAATTAACCCAGTGGAGAAAGACAGGAAAGACAGATCAAGGGCCCTATCTTGCGTCAGAGGCACTTTATCCGTAATTTGGGGATTTAGCATTTAGCATAGCGTGCCCCCGTAAAAATTGGCTATGATGCCAGGCACCCGTCGAAGAAAACTCATTCCGGCCGCTTGTATTCGCAATCTTATTCTTTCGGTCATGACCCACACTTCATGACCATAGGTGAGAGTAGGAACGAAGATTGCTTGGAAGACAGAGAGCTTTGCCTCCTGGCTCAACTCTCTTTTCGTCACAATAGTGCGGTACAGCGACTGCAATACCAGAGGCAAAGACATTTAGGGATAAGGGGTATAGCACTGGCGAAATTAGGGCCCTTGGTCTGTGCCAACATAGCACAAGATGGTTGAGCCACAAAGTTTCTGTTTCCATGCTTATATAAACAAAATGTTATGGTAAATTTGTGCAAAATAAAAACATAAATCACACCCAAAGTAGTACTTTGTCTGTCTGTGTGTGTGTATGTGTGTGTGTGTGTGTGTGTGTGTGTGTGTGTGCGTGCGTGAGTGACTGTGTGTGTGTGTGTGTGTGTGTGTGTGTGTGTGTGTGTGTGTGTGTGCCTCACTAAGCCTCTTTGGAAATTCATGATATATTTCTATTATGTATTCATCAAAGCAAATTCAATCAGATTACAATATGTTTGACCTGTTCACACCCACAACAGATTATTTAAAACAGTGATAATCCAGCTTTTCACACCAGCCCACTGCACATACTTAAAATGTTAGTCTAAGTATGGAGAATAAAGATAATAAGAGAAAGGAGAATTAAACAGAATTAAAAAGCAGGCTGAATTTAAACCCCATAGCGGCACATGTGACAAATTGTTAATTCGATTCCCTGGCAGACTGCTCTTTAGTGCACCAGAGAGATTATATGCAAGAAACCATGCTTAATATCATATAATTAACACTAGACCAGGAAAACTTGTGTTGCATTTTTCCATGGGAAATGTCAGGTAAATGTAATTATGTTAGAGAGAAGTTATTTAAAAGTCAGTCTGTGGTTGTACATTATATGTTTTGAAAATTCAAGTCTAAAGTCTCATCTTGTGGTTTCTCATATAATGATGATGATCGTATTCAGAGTTTTATTTACACCTGTCGTACAACGTATAAGGTACAGTACATGTCACTACAGGAGATAAAGAACTTACGTGATGTCATTCCAGAGACAGACAGACAGACCAAGACGGAGCAAGACAGAGCAAGACAGATGGAGAGAGGAAAGCCAAAGGGGCAAAGTGAAATCAAATAACAGTTGCACCACTAACTTGAGGTCCATCAGTATTTGCCTGGGTGTGGTCTTCTTTTTGCAGAGGAAGCCGGACTTCAGCTTCACTTTATACTGGATGTTGTGAAAACTCACAGTGGAGCCAGGCGGCTGCTTGGCCAGCTCCACAGCTGTCAAGCCCGTTGACATTATCGTCCCATTGGTGCCAGGATCTTCCACCATGGCGATGTGTATGTGATTGGCTCTCTCCATCACCCTCTGTAGAGAACAACCTGTCAGGTTGGAACATTGATCAGGAACTGACAGAATGAAACGATATACATTGTGTAGCAGCCCTCGATTGTTGACAAAGACGGATGGTCTTCTCTTAAACTCCTTCAGTGCCACCTGGTGGTCACCAGTTTAGGCTCTGAGTGCGTAAATTACGTCTTGTCGGCCTTGGCACCCATTGCAAAGACGTCTAGAAGACGGGATTACGGTTTTGGCACTTAAACAGGTGTGTTTATTTTTTGTTCCAACACCGTGAAAACGATAAAATATAGAATAAATACTGTTACAATTTCATAATCTAATTATTTTAGTTTCACTAATAAAAACTTAAATTCATCACTTCAGTTATACAATCAACAATGTAATGGTTAATTTATGGTCAATTATAATAGCGGAGGCCCTATAGGCAGAATTTTGATGGAATCGTGCACTTGAATGTGTGAAATCTGGCACACAGTTAGAGCATGCCATAAGGAAGATTTTTGGCTATAGGGCCATCGCAGATTTGTCCCGTAGTGACGTTTGGAAAATGGCCGCCAAATGGTCGTACTCCACGTACTCCTCATCAGATCCCATTCCAGCTCGCAAACCAGCTCTGCCCCTGAGTCACCAGTACCCTCAGTGAGGTCAGAACACCAGTCTGTGTACTCTTATCCAGATCCCCTTCCAGCTCGCCAACCAGCTCTGCCCCTGAACTGCCAGTATCTGGCATGGTCTGAACACCAGGCCTTGTGCCCAGCGGCGTCAACTCCGCGGGTGCTCAGGCGCAGAAGCACCCACGGGCAAAATAATAAGCGGCGCGAATATCAATATGCAGTAATATGCACCCACTGTCCTGACTGAAATGTCCCTTCCCCAGTGGACATGTTGTCATGCACGTAGTCACATACCTTTGGCTTTACGGGGGGTTGGGGGCGCTTGGGCGCAAGATAGGTGTTGGGCCGCCGCCCATGGGCATTCAAAGGTAATAAGGTGGCTTTTGTTCTGCTGCCAGGTAGTTTCTTGTCGGGAAGGGCGAAGGAGAAAGGAGTAAGGAGAAACACTTTCCTCGTAAAATGGTACGTCAATAAGCGACCGCCACAAAGCGACTGCTAGCTGTTTATCATTGATCATGCTGAAATTTTGAAACAAGCTGCTGAAACAATTTAATGTTATAGCTGTAAGGAGAAACACTTTCCTCGTAAGCGACCGCCACAAAGAGACTGCTTTACTGTTTATCATTGATCATGCTGAAATGTTGAAACAAGATGCTGAAACAATTTAATGTGTACTGAAACACTGTGTTCATTAGCAAACTGTAAATAAAGTACCAACCGAAAAAACTAAACTCGTTTTTTTCCACCGCTGGGGGAGGGGGGCGGGGGGCTGCACCCACTGCCGTTATAGGAACCTTACGCCTCTGCTTGTGCCCCCCACCAGATAACACAGTGGAGCAGCAATACAGGGGGCCACGACCTACCATCCCCGACTTCACCAACAAAGACCGGTCACCTGATTGAGTTTTCCCGCCTCAAATTATCACTCAAACCTGCTGCCATCAACGCCACCCAGCAGTTCAAGTATCAAGTCCTAGTTGACCACCACAACCTTGAAGAGGCTCGCCTGGTGGCCGACGCTTACATGAACTTCCACATTGCGTACTCAACGACAAGTTTGCACAGGCCCATCAATTAGCGGTACGGAAAATAGCCAGTGTCTGTTGAGGCGATGGGGCGGCCTTTGAGAAGTTTACGCTTCAAGTACAGTACCGGTACTTCAAGTATGTGTGCAGCTCCCTAGTAATGAGCCAAAACATAGGTTGCGAGGCTGCAGCCCCACCCTAAGAGACAGGGAAAGCTAATGCCTACTGTCCATTCTGTGAGATTAACGAACACTTCCTCAGTCAGTGTACTAGAGACTCACGACAGAACAGATCACAGAATAGATTACTAGGGAGCTGCACACGTACTTGAAGTACTGTACTCGAAGCGTAAACTTCTCAAATGCCGCCCCATCGCCTCGACAGATGTCGACTGCCTCCAGGACACTGGCTATTTTCCGTAACGCTAATTGGTGGGCCAATCAACTTGTCGTTGAGTACGCCGTGTGGAAGTTCAGGTAAGCGTCGGCAACCTTGAGGTGGTCAACTAAGACTTGATACTTGAACCGCTGGGTGGCGTTGATGGCAACAGGTTTGTGTGATAATTTGAGGATATTGGCAGTTCAGGGGCAGAGCTGGTTGGCGAGCGGTTAGGGGGTCTGATGATGAGTACATGGAGTATGCCAGCTGTTGACCTGGGCTCACTTGACTCTCACATGTCACATTTTTTTTGCCTGTAGGGCATCCGCTATAAAGCAGTGATACAATAACTCAATTCATTTAAATTATAAGACAAATAAATGTGTGTGTGTGTGTGTGTGTCAGAGGCATTATTCATTATTCTATAAAGAGCAACATTTTTGGCAAGTTTCTGACAGTGTGCGGGACCCTTCTTTGTTTTTCAAAGATAACCTGTTAAAGAGGCATTATTCTGCCAGTGATGTGATGAGCCCCCACTGGGAGGCGGGAGGATGTAATATTAAAAAAATAAAATAATAATAATAATAATAATTCATTTTATTGTCCCTGAAGAAAGCCAATAGTGTTGGTATATAGACGCTGGATAAAGCCAGATGTGGTTGGGTGCAGCACTGCACTGGCCCCGTCATGTGCTCCTGACAGTCTGCCTCTAACTATGGTGGATGGTTCAGTTGAGTGGCGAGCTTGGAGAACAAGATGACACCAGGCAGGCAGCAGTATCACACATGTTCCAAAGATAATCACACGCACGCTCACGCGCACACACACACACACACACACACACACACACACACACACACACACACACACACAGACTACTGTAGCCTACTGGACACACGTGGCGATGATGGCAATCATTACCAAGATATGACAAATGGAAAATATCAAATACAAATGTAGTAAGGAAACAACAAATGCATCTCATGTCATGTCATTGTGCACAAGCTTATCTAGCTGATTGTTAACAATACCAGTAAACACTACTAAACTATTTAGGCTACACTATCACACTATCAATAAACTAGCCTACTAAATATTACGTTTCCAGCTGTAGGCCTATCTATCAATTAATCTATCACTAAGCCTGAAGATAACCTAATTTATTTATTTATAATAATTCACGGAAGAAAACAATAATGTAAATCCAAATTAATTTAAATTATTAAGACTATAGTGGCTATACAGATTCGCAAGGTAAACGTTGTGAAGTGCAAGTCTGCTGTAGGCTACTGCTACATGGCTTCATTGGCTTGCAAGTCAACATATGATGCGAAATGTAATTAAGGAATATCACGACATTTTGATTGATCGTTTCAGTTAGGCAGACTAGTACTTACTCAACGAAACTTGGAGAAAGCCACAGCCGATGTGGTGGTGGTGGATGTGCAGTGCAGTTATCTTCCACTCCGAATCCACGCGTGTTACTTATGAGGGAACTTGAGATGCAGTGAATTTATAGTTGAAGTTAGATGTAGGAAAGTGAGGAGGGTCACTCTGGCTGCAAGGCTGGTTAGTGGTTATAAGTAACCTCGGGGAGTCACAGATGCTTCACTGACTGACTCCCCCACCCTAGGGTAAAATATTTTTCAGTCAAATTAACACTTTGCAAGGATGATATTTAATAATATCATAAAAACAAAACAAAAAAAATCTATAGAGTCTATTTATATAGGCTATTGTGTATCTCTTGATGGATTGAGCCTGCCTACAAGGACTCAATGTAATAATACATGAAATTTAGCACTTTTCCAGATATCAGGAACAGCAATGTCCATGTTCACCTATGTGCTGGTTAATTGAGCATTGAGCACCATGACTATGAGTACCAGTAGGGGCGCTGTTGTGCCAGAAACAGAAAGAGGGATAGTGCTGCACTGTTGCCTGCTAATGAGAGAGGTTGGTGGGGGGGGGTTGCACAACTCAGTTCACACGGGTGTGATTTTTATAGAGGGACAGACAGTGGGCTGACAGGGAATGGGGGAGAAAGATGGGGGTGTGACATGCAGTGAGGGCCGTTGGGATCGGGAGTCGAACCTGTGGCACACTGCCAGACTCGGACTACCGGCCAAGATGCCTGGACCACTGAGCCACAACCCAGGCCTACAGCCTTCTGTTTCTATGCATTAATATAAAACAAATAATAATACCGGTAGCTAGCTGCAAGGAGCGATAACAGGGGTCAATAATGCAGCAGCATAAGATGCACACTAAGCCATAGAAAAATATAAGACCGGACGAGAGAAAGAAATCCATGCAATTAACAAATTAAATAGCTGACACTAACCTAACCTTAACCCTAACCCTGACCTCATGCAGTTAAACTATGTTAACATAACCCAACCCTAACCTCAGTAAAACTATGCTGCCTACATCGGAGTGGTCTCATCATCTCATGAGTCTCCATCTGGTGGGTGAGGATCAGCGGAGTCGTGCACACGGAGAACATAATGTCAACACCAGGCCATAGACCGACACAGAAATATACAGTATGACAGTATATATGGCTATATGACATGCCTAGCAGATATGGAAACAAAATGAGTGTTTCGCACACTGATTCAAACAGTTATGGTCAAAAATCAATTTCAATATACCTAACCCAATTTCCAACTTGTCAGGAAATGAATACATGGATAGTCAATCATAGGTCACCACCAGATCATTCAGTTCACGGTTTCTCAACTAGTGCTAAAAAAAATCAACAAATCCTAAATCCAACAAATACTAAATGCATGGTCAGGGACCACAGGCGGAAAACCCTTGCATAATAGCATGCTACATTTTCAGGAATAGAAAACCTTAGCTTGGATTCCCATCGATGATGTCACAAGTGAGAGAATTTGAGGCATATAAGACTAATTGCAAATTAAATTTTAAGTGTTCACAAAATGTTGACCTTGACCTTGATTGTGACTGACATTTTCAATTCAGAAGTCAATCATCTCTTATGGTCAACCTGCAATATCTGACCAGGTTTCGTGAAGTTCTGCCCATAAGGATATATATATAGGATATACCGTATATAGATTTATAAACAATGGTTATTATTGACTGAAAATTGTAAGTAGAGTGTTTTCAAAGTACAACTGTAGAACGAAAAAGTAAAAACGTGTCAATGCAACACAGGTGTATTTTTTATTTTTATTATTACCAGACTCCAACCATTCCCTTTCAAAATGTATAATCTACAATTCACATACATTCACAATAGGCTTTGAAGAACACAAGGAGTGCATTCCACATTCCTCAGGCAATAATGCCTGGTAGGAAGTCCCTAGTTCGATTCCTGACTGGAACATTTGCTGCATGTCACAGTGGTTTTCAAAGTTGGGTCCAGGGACCATCTGTGCTCTTTGACAGGGTTCCCTTACAGGTCTGTAACTAAAGAGTTGTGGGGGTCCTTGAAATGTAAACATTTGAGAACCAATGCCCTTATCATGTTTGCTGTCTCTCTTCACTGTGCCCCCCCCCCCCACACACACACACACACACACACACACACACACACACACACACACACACACTAAAATTCAAATCTTAGTGTACAATTGCAGTTTACGTAAGTACGGAACGTTCCAATTAAGGAATGATAATCATGAACATTAAAATTGGAATCCGGTGAGTCCTGTTGTTTCCACTATTATCAGTAGGTCTGAAACAGGCCAGACACTATGTAATCTGAGGCATCTCCATCTATGAGGCCTGTTCCATTACTATGAATGAACCAGCAGGGAATATTTACTCCATTCTTCACATCATTCCTATAGTCCTTCTGCCAGCCTCTGTGGACCAATGAGAAAGAGACATTATATTGACTCAAATGTATTAAAATAAAATAAAATAAAAATACAGACACACTTTTATCTGTACCAGATCTAGGAACATTCGTTCAGTTTATATAGGATGAGACAATCATGTGTACCTGGTCACATTGAGCTCCTGTCCTTTCACATACATGGTGGCATCAGGTTTCTCAGGGACCTCTCCTGGACGCAGATCTCCCACCTCAAACTCAACCCCATGGTAAAACTGACCTGAAGGAGGATAAGGGGATCATTCTGGACTTCAGTTTATCTGCACTGAAACTACATTGGCAAAATAACCCTAGCCCATTGCGAATGTAAAATAATTAAGCATCTGAAAGCATTTGTATGCGATTCCATGAGTTCTAACCATTCATGGTAATCTAATACTGCCACACTGCAACATGCATAATGGGTTAAAAGCAACTTAACTACACATTTACTGTATGCCAAAGGGGGTCAATTATTTTGACATTGTATCCTAGGTGTGATTTGATTGGGAGGAGGATAGAATAGATGTTTCAATATTCATTCTATCCTGTTCTAGTGTTGCCCCCTAGTGTGATGTTCTGTACCTAGCAGGCCGTGAACAGATGGGGAGAGAAGGTGGCTGTCCAGGGTGTAGAAACCCAGGTAGTCTTGGTGGTATGGGTGGCTCTTCCAGACCCGGTGTAGCAGGACCACAAACGTCACAGAATCTTTAAGATTGACCATCAGGGTGCAGTCTTTGGTCAACAGAAGATCCATACTGGAAAGGAGGTGCCAGGGCAGAGAGAAGGTAGTGAGAAGATAGGGAGGAAGAAGGGATGAGGAGTCAGTGGGGAGGGCAGGAAGAGAGGAGGGAGGCAGAGGAGAAGGGAATGTTGATACAATAGGTGGAAGGGTGGGCAGCAGACATTCAGCCTAGTTTGACCACGCTCTGAATCCCTAAAAAGAGGACTCAAAAGATACGTAAATACAAAAAGTTTACTACTCAAAAGTGCTTCATGAATCTTATCTATTCCTTCAGAGTTTGCCTCTTCTGTACAAATAAAAAAATTGCAGATGAATCTCCCTAAAACAAGTCTTAATTGGGCTTAATTTATCTCTAGAACAATAATATAAATAAAACAGTAATAATAAGAGAGATAGCCTGCTGGCAGTTTTTATTCAATGTCAGCGGCAGAGCTCAGTGCATTCAGCTCAGTGCACATTTTGATCTGCGTGAAGAAGCTGCAGCCACTCAGTTACATCATGCATGCAACATAAACTTCTACAATGGGTGTGTTCGAACTACCCTATGAGAATCTGAATCTGAAGTCTGAATTTATGAATGACCTATACCTGGAGTGCGCCCCAGCACTCTCAGAAAGATTTTCTGAAGGTTTTTCTGCTTACACATACCCTGACATTTTAAGGAATTTATATTAAAAAAAACATGGACAGATTTATTGACCCAAAACGAGGACTTGTCTGGGTAAGACGACATTTGGTCACATTTGGCCTTAGCTTTAAATATCATTATTGTGTAGCCTACTTGTATTGTCCTTTGTCATTGAGTGAGAAGGTACAAGATATAACTTACTTGGGTCCTTTGAGGGCAGTTTCATCTGACCACAGTAACTTGACATGTTTTCCATCTTGTAACACAGAGATGTCTTCAGTGGTCACCTCCAGTCTCACCCCAAGGGTCTTGTGAATGATGCCGAAACGTCCAAAGTAGGTGTTGATTTTACCATCGGGGGCAACTTTTTTATCTCCAATAGTCTGACCATTGACTAAAATGCCTGAGCAAGCGAAATTATTCAGTCACTCACAAAGCACAGATGCTTATACAATTAAAGGTTCCCCAACTTACCCTTTACCTCATACAAAATACTATTCAAATACAAAATAGTATTCAAATCTACATCAATATTATGTCCAAATCTTAAGTGTAAACCTAAAATGGATGTCAGAATATTCTTCAGAAGTTGTCCACTACAGTATCTTTGGCTCTGACAATGTGAATAATAAAACAAAAATATAATCATATTTTAATCACCTGTGGTTGTGTCTCTAATCAGGTTGAAGATGGTGCCTGGTGTGTCATTGATATTGAAGCACAGTGCATCATCTCTCTGTGGAAGCTCTATCATGAAATGAGGATCTCCATCCACTGAAATGACATTATCAAGGTGAGAGCTCATTTAACATTGGACACTCAGGGCCCAGACGGTTAGCGGTTAGCTCAACCGTCTGGGCACCTAGGCTGCCAAGCCAGCCGGACAGCATGCCACGTGTCACTCCCCATCTCTCTCCTCCTTTCCTGTCTAGTTACTGTACCCTATCAATAAAGGCAAAAAAAGCTGCCAATATCTGAAGCTGAGCTATATGTTAGCACTTGAGTATTTACCCATGTATATGGGATCAGGCACTGATGGTCCGTGGTTTTGCCTGGTTGCTGGTATATATGGTCCACGTGACGTTGGACCTGGTTATACACAAAATGGCAGATTCAAAATAAATACATTGGAAGTATAAACCTAACCTCAATTATTCTGCCGGGTGGAAATTGAATGTTTTACCTTGTAGTCTCTCTGCAATTTGTCGTTGCTCTGTAGAAAAGAAATAGTGAAAATATATTAGAAAATGACAACGTATGGATTCAGCAGCTTCAATAGTGCTTGTTGTCATGATGGACACAAGACCACAGTCAAGTGTCACATTTTTTTCCCCTTCCCATTCCATCTTAACTACCCTCAGTCAGTTTGTCAGCAATGAGGGAATCACTGTCGCCATCCTCAGTCTGAGGCTTGGTGACCACCATGGACGTCAGTGGAGTGACAAAATTGTACTGCAGGGACATTTCAAGAGCCTTGGCTGTGGCATTGCTTTTTTCCTCTGTAGTACCCATCTTACTGAAAATAAAAGAAAATCAGTATTCATAATAGACAATCCAGAGTTTCAAAGTCCTGACAGAGCAGCTAGCTTGCGATGATTCAAACAGACCTCTGCTCCATTAGCTGTTGGATGGTGATGTAGGCCCACAGACGTTCTGTGAAGTCCCCAAAGATGTATTCCTTCTCTGGGTAGATAACGTTCCAATCTACAGCGGTTGCCTGGCCCTGCACTTGGAAGTCCTCACCAGACTAGAGAAAGAGAAGAGAGTGTAAACAGCTACAATGCTTTTTCAGCTAAAGTAAGAAATTACAACTTCTCTGTCTCACCCCCTTGGCGAACACTTCCACCATGAAGTTATCAATGTCATTGTCACTCAGTCGTCCAGCCACCACAATCTCTGTGCCGTTGAACAGCTGATTGAAGTGGTTGTTGGTCAGAAAATCCACTGTGTTGTCAGGGTAACGAAAGTCCACCTCTAGTAGTAGAGTACTGGCCACCTCCTCATAGAAACCCTGGGAAAATATTATTAATATAATAATAATAATGATAATAACTAGAAATTTGTAGCACAGAAGGTTTATGTATGGTACTATAGGAGCTAAACCAATATAAGGCTTTGGGTCCTATTTTGCATACCTTAAGTAGGCTACCAGGTCATAACGTAAGACCTGGAGGCGTGGTCAATGCTGTTCTGCTGTTTTGAGTGGCCAAACAGCATTGGCCATGCCTCCAGGTCTTAAGTTAAGTCATACGCAAAATAGGGCCCACAGCTGTGTCAGTGACAACTATCCACATTGTGTGTTCCAACAGTAAAAGTAGCAGTCTAAAGAGAACTAAAATGTAACAGTTTACTTGAGGATAAGTTGATTTATTTGAAGCATGTTTAAAACAACATGGGACACGGCAGGAGTTATGGAGCAGTCACTAAATGTAAACAAAGAAAATAACTCACTTCTCAAATTAATAGCCTAACATTTTTGGCCAATACCCTCATTTGGGGCTCAAATGAGTCTCAACAGAACCAGATGAATGCATTGGGTTCAACTAAAAATTTGGCTAATGCCTTCATTGTCTCTACCAGGCCGAAGGCATGGGGAGAGAGTATGTTTTGCACTCCGTCCATCCATCAGTCCGTGTGTCAGTCCGTCCGTCTGTGAACAGCTAATCTCCGGCACCGAACCCGGTCGATGCCAAACTCCCTGGATGACAACATGAACCTCTGCCCCAAACGGCCTGTTATAGCACCACCAGGAGGCCGACTTTTGAAAAATACATTTTTTGATATTACTCCTCCAGATTCTGTCCAAAAATCCCGAAAATCGTTACACTATCTCTATAGTCATGTGTTCAAGATGGATCTGTCCGATATTTCATATTCAATCCGAATTGGCTAACATTGGCTTTCAAAGTTTACAGGATTGGCCCTTTTGAAACAAAATCAAATCAAATTATGAACGCAGCATGCAATTTACATTAAATCTTTCACAGACTTTCCTACTAGGCTGAGGAATATATCCAACCCTTTTCACATTGGCCTATACAACCTGACCTGGCCTGGTGCAGACCTGTGCCCCGAGGGGCACTTTTTCTTGTTTATGTTTGGGCTTGTTATAGGACCCAGTTGAGGTGTCACTAAGACTGTTTGATCTATTCAATTCAGTCAGCAGCATCCAACACTGTAGTGTCTGATATAATTCATTTCATTTGTATTAGTAGTAAGCAGTACCTGCTTAAAATTATTGACATAACTGTAATAGCTGTGTCCTATCAGATACTGTATCATACCTGCTAACAAATATCACATGCATATCACATGAATCCTATATCACACCCTCCCTTACTGCACCTGGAGTTGGGCGGCTGCATCTGAGTCCTCATGTATTCTACGTGCCAGTCCCTTGTTTTGTTGTGCCATAACATCCAGAAAGGAGTAATCCACATCATTTCCAAATCCCAGACAGAAGAGAGACATTTGTCCATCAACAGCTTTACGGACATTTTCTTGGATCGTTGGGAGGTCTCTAACTCCTATGTAAATATGCGGTACATATGCTGTTATGTTGTACATATACAGTATGTAGAATATAACTAACACAAATATTTACAGTACAATGGTACCTTCCATCATTTCATTGACAGGACTAGAAAGATGGTAAAAGTAACACGTAGTCAATAATAGCTTATGCATTCCCAAAAGCACACACACACACACAGATTCAGAATATGGAGTATATTATAAACACATAGTTTATACAATATTAGTACTAAATACACAATTATCCGAAATGTTTGTTACAGGGCTCACTAAATCAGTTCAAGATAAATACACTAGCCTATACTCAGGGATGCATATGATGTGCCCCAAGTACAGCACTTAGAGTACTGTACTGTATGTACAGTCTTCTGCGTGCCACAACTCTGCACAGACTTGCCAAAAATTACAAATAAACAGCTTATTAGAAACATCAGCTTTGTCACTGTTTGGTTAAGCCAATGCTCATGTATTCTTTCAAATGAATTGGCCAACCCAGTGAGATGAAAAATGGACAGACACAAAGACCGTTTTCTAAATGTTATAGTGTTTGTAACCCCTATAGTGGCATGGCTACCTTTTGTTAAACTTCAGGATTAGTCCTTTAATTGAATTATATTTCAAAAGTTGAGCTCACCCTCGTTTGGCATTCCATCAGTCATGAAGATAATCATGTCAAAACTCCTTTCTGGGAGGATGTTGTCTTGTCTGTCTTTCACCAGCATGTTTACAGCAGCCAATGCTGCATCGTTAATATTAGTAGCTGGAAGGGGAACACACACAGTCAACTGTCTACAATGATATTAAATCAAATTCATATGGATGCTTTCAAACATTATCCATCATCCGTATAAGGAAGCTTATTATTATTTTAGCCAAGTATTTTCCCATTTTCTCCACACTGTAGTTGAGGTGGACATGCAGTAACTGAGAAAATGTACTGTACTGTACTCAGGTACTGTACTGAAGGACCACTTCACCACTTTACAACCTATGTTCATATAATTGGTCCATACTAATGTTCATGATAAAATTCCACACAGGTTTTCTACTTGGTCTGTGTCTCATGGGAGGTCTAGTTCAGAAACCCGTCCACCAGTGACATCATCAATGGGGAACCCAAGCTAATAGAAACTGCAGGCTTTCTATTCCTGAAAAGTTTCAATGCGAAAATGGAAGCCAACATTCTCACGATAATAAAAATCTACGATGATGTCACTGGTGGACGGGTTTCTGAACTGCTCACAGCCCTCCTATGAGACACAGACGTAGTAGAAATAAATAGTGGTATTTTATCATGAACATTAGTGAGGGCAAATTATATGAAGATAAGTTGAAAAGTGGTGAAGTGGTCCTTTAAGTACAGATTCTGAATACTTTACTTGAGTATTTCATTTTTTTATACTTTTTTTTTTATACATTTCCAAGACAAATTATTTTACTTTTACTCAAGTAAATGTAGTAGAGTACTGAGTACTTTTAGGTTGGCTCACTTGGCAGTTTTTTGGGGCTTTCAGACATGATGTCATGTGGCAGCTAGGTGTTGATACACTGTTCTTCCTGGTGCCACACTTCCTAGACCAACCTCTAGGTGCATGAGTGCAGCACCCAAGATGTGACTTATTCTGACGCTTACCTGAAGTTGTTTGTATCCCTCTGGCGAATGTTAGCGCTTCGGCCACATTTTCCTTGCTGGCCTTAATAAGAGATTTTTTCCAGAATTCAACGAAACGAGCAAACAGGATGATAGCAAAGTAGTCGTCCTCGTGTAAGTCCGGTAGGATGGCCAACAATGCCTCACGTGTCTGCAAGATCAGAGCTCATGCATAAACATCAAGGTTCAAGGTTCAAGTTTATTTAGTGTCCCCGAAGGGCAAATTGGGTTGCAGCATAGACAGTACATTAAACAATGAATGAAACAGTACAAACAAAACAAACAGTTCACATAGCGGATACCAGAGTACAAAGGTGCACACAACCATTAAAGTGCAGGCGTTTAAAGTGCTATGCGATAGGTCATAAAAGTGCATGTGCATAGACATAGGCACGAGATAATACAGTAAAAAGTGAAAGTGCTCATCATAAGGTTATATCCTCGATCTACCCACAGCAGCATTCAGTGTGTGAATATAGACCGGGACAAAGGAATGTTTGTGCATAGAATAGCACAATATACTGGAGACATAGCCTACTGTAGTTATTCCTCGCACGCACGCACGCACGCACGCACGCACGCACGCACGCACGCACACACACACACACACACACACACACACACACACACACACACACACACACACACACACACACACACACACACACACACACACACACACACACACACACACACACACACAGTCTGTACACTTTCTCACCTGCTCCATTTTATTTCCATCATCCATTGAATAACTAACGTCAATCACAAACACCACATTCTTTGGAACTCTGGGTAAGTCAGGAGGTGCAAAGAAGTGGACGAAGTATCCATTCACAATCTGAGGGGAAAAAGACAAATCTACTGTATACTCAGAAAGCAGTGACAGAAGTAACAAAGTAACAGAGTAACTACAGTATACATCTAGTAATAACATTTTTAGTCAACAGCTTTGCTGCATTAAAGTTTCAGGAGGACATGCTTTTCAAAGCTCAATGGTAAAAATGTCAGCACTGTCAAAACCGGGTTCAAATCAGGGGTAGAAGAGGACATATAATTACATGCAGCTTTAAGGTCAAACCGGATGGTGCACTGTACAGTATTTGTTGACAAGGCAAGGCAACTGTATTTATACAGCACCTTTCATACACCAGGGCAACTCTGAGTGATTCACAGAATGAAAACAATTACAATCAAATTGCAGCACACTAAAAAAGAAAGATGAGATAAAAAAATAGAAGAGACAGCCGACCTGAACGTCCCCTAGGCTCGTGGCCCGTTTCACATCATACTTGATGATGAAATCTCCATCGATCAGAGTTCCATTACATTCTGGACACTTCTTCTGCTGCTCTGGTGTCGGGGAGAAGGAGATGTGTGCCTGAAAGAAGGATACAATACTGTCAATAAATTCACTTTAGTGCAAACTTACATCTGATATGTCTAATAGAAGACAACGTAGAAGCACTGCTGGGTGGCCTCAGGGGTGTTAAAAAGTATTAATTCTTAAGCAAGATTGTAAACAGCAGATTCCCTTCAATAAATGCAAGGCACACTGTATTTTTATGTTTAAAAAAAGAAGAAGAAATCTTGGACACAGGCCTATTCTCTCAGAGGATCTCAGCGATGAGAGTGACATCCGACGACAGTGTCGCAAAATATATGCTCAGGCCAATATGCTTTTAACGTAATTTTCTGTGTTCACTATGTAAAATGTGCATTGTTCAGATCACTATGCAGCCCATCTATGGCCATTGGTCCTCTTACAGAAGCACGCAACGGCTTAGAGTGGCATACAGCGATGCCGTAAGATTACTTCTCCGTGTTCCTATGTGGCACAGTGCCATTCAGTTGTTCACTTCTGTTGGCATGCCCACCTGCGAGGCACTGTGTTGAGGCAACTAATGTAGCACTGGCTCAGCAACCTGCTGCTGATTTGGTAGGATGGCACTATAGGGCCTTAATTGCACTATTGTACTTTTTTTGTTTGCTTTTTGTCATTTTACCATGTTTTACCATGTCTCTTATGTTTTTGTATGTTGATTTTATGTGTTATGGACTTCTTTCTGAAATAAAGATTATATATTACTTTTTCATTCTACAAAACTACAGTGTGCCTTGGATTTATGAGAGGTGATAGTTATTAGTTTAATTATAGGGAAGGGTACGGTAGAAGATACTCAAAGATGAATTTGACAGATTATTGAGATTAATGAAACAAGCTGTCCAAAGAACCTTGAGAATGATCCATTTTACCCCATCTACCTTTTTGTCTGTGACAGTTTTCTCCACCAGAGGGAGCAGCTCATTGGATAAGAAGGTCCCATAGGCATCAACATATGCAATACCCTGTGGCTCATAGATATCTGCCACAATCTGTGAAAAGGTAGACACAAACATACACAAAGTGAGATTAGCCTTTCATTAAAGGACCACTTCAATTTATATTCATATAATTGGTTCTCACTATAATGCATTGTTCACAGTCATTATAAGATGGTATCATTTCTGTCTACTCTGTGTCTCAGAGGATGGCGGACAGTTCAGAATAGATATCTGCCTGCCAGTGACATCATTGGTAGACAGACAGGTTTGGTCATTTCAAACAAGAATTTCAAACTTCCAGGAAGAAATAGTCTTATTACCTTGGAATTCCCCTATTAATGATGTCACTGGTATACGTTTCTGATTGACTGGAATGACTGAAAAGTGAAGTAAAAAACAAAACAAAATGCTTAACGTAGCAAATCAGTCTGGATGTCCAGGCTAGGTTTCTGAACTGTCTGCAGAGTGAGTAGCTAGAAATGGTGTCATCTTGAGTGATAAGTGACGACCAGTTATGATGAAGTGATCCTTAAAGTTTAAGCAGTGTGTGATATGAACATATTGCATGCATGGAGATCCACCTGAAAGTTCTGGACAAGCTGCTTGGGTTTGACCCGGGTCAGAATCTCATACTGGCCTAGTTTCCTGTTAAGAAGCTCCTCATAGGTCAGAATGAATTTCACATTGCTATTGGCAGCAATGTTTACTGACACAGAGAACTTCTCCATTTTTCTTCCAGATGCCCTAGTCAGAACACACACACCAAAAACAATTAATAAAGGAATGATTGGCAATATGTATCTACCATGTGATGTGATGTAATGTGATGTCTAGCCAACATCAACTTGATCGGGACTCCTGAATTGCTGCCCTCCACATCATCCTGTCTAGCATCAGGGTCTTGAACACTGCTCCACCCGAGCGATGAGGACCACATTTCTGATGTGGTCCGTCCATGTGACACCTATAGTGCCATTTGTGGCATTCTTGTGTAGACTCTATCCAGGGCCCTTTCAAACAGACGCTTCTTGAAGTGTTCTTCCATGTCAGATTTCCCTCTCATCATCCCATTGCAGAGCATTCCAGGCAAGTGCCCTCCAGACCTTCAGGTCCTGTTCTGTTGAAGTAGTCCAGGCCCGGAGATATTTGAAGTCCTCCACTACCTCGAGCACCGCCCCGTCTGCAGTGGTTTTGTCCTCAACTGTCAATACTTTTCTTCTTGACATTGAGCTTGAGTCCGATCCTCCTGCACTGTGTCTAGGACTAGGGCAATGTCAGACATCTGCTACAGTATAGCTATTACTTACTTGACCAGTCCAGCAGTCTGTCCTGATGAGACAGCTTTCTCATATTGCTTCTTGGCTTTTTTCTTCTCCTTGACCTCTCCAACATACATCTGATTATCAATTTCCCTGGAAATCAAACAGGAAGAGTTACAACTCAACAGGGGTTTTGGGTTTATCACTAATAGTTGTTTTTACAACACGCACACACACGCACGCGCACGCACACGCACACGCACACGCACACACACGCGCACACACACACACACACACACACGCCACACACACACACACACACACACACACACACACACACACACACACACACAGTAAGAAGTGAGAGAGAATGCACTGACATGCTGAAGTTGGTGATGAAGGCTGTCTTGGGCAGGTCCACCTCAAAGAAGATTTCCTGAGAGGAGTTGGCCTTATTCAGAGCAGTGGAGGTCATGACAGTGTGAGCGAAACGAGATGCTACGGTACAGTCCACAGTAACACTGTCCACCTCCACCTGAGAGGGAGAAATACAGTATTTGCTATACAGCTCAAAAAGTGTTGACGTTCAACACTGTCCACAAACACTTGTCTTGAGAATATGAAACAGCTTTAAAGGTTTCTCACTTTCACTAAGGATATAGCTGCCTATTAAGAAAAAGTATTAGCATTTTGCTATTCTACATCTACAGCGGTGAATAGCGCCTTTGGGTGAATCAGGCTAGTAGAAACTTTGTCCTACACTATCATTACATTCCCATTGACAATGAATGGACTATTTTACGTAATAGTGTAAACAGAAACATTGCGTAACACAAACATTGATATGTTGTATATATAACATGGACCGTCACCTCCTCTCTGTCCCCAAAGCAGTCAAGCGAACCTTCGGGGACAGAGCGTTCAGTGTGACAAATTTGTTTCTTTTGCATTGATTATTGTAGGCCTATTTTATGGGCTTTTGCTGTGTTAAGCATGACAGGGTTAATATCTAAAAATGCCCTATTCTGAAATCAAATATATTGTACATACTGTATCCTCATTCATGGATAAACACTCTACACGCATGTAGAAAGCAAATTTGATGCATTTAGACCAAGTAATTCGCATGAAATACCATAAAACTTTATTTTCAGGGATTTGTCAGTATTTCAGGCATTAGGTTAATAACTAAATTTGCCCAAGGGATATCACTGGGCACCCTCTTGAATTCATGAGTGGTGAACCCAAGCTACAAGAATAATTTGAGAAAGAAACTTTATCTAACAAAACCACGTTCAGCCCCACGGCTCCCGGACTATTGGGTTCATGAAAGGCGCTATATAAATTCAAGCTACGGTATTATTATTATTATTATATATGAGGCTTTCATCTCCTATGTCCAGCTTTTAGTGTGTGTGTGCACAAACTTTGTCCTACACTAACATTAAATCCCCATTGACAATGAATGGACTATTTTACATCATAGTGTAAACACAATCATTATTGCCCAACACAAACATTGATATGTTATAGGCCTATACGAGGCTTTCAACTCTCAACTGTCAGTAAGAAGTCGGCGAGGATGATGTACGATGATAAGAGCCCCCCTCACTTCACACAGGTGTGATTTCTTTCATTAACAGACTGAAAAGGGATATTGTTTTATACCTCTATGTTGTTTGTACTTCTTTTCTGCAATAAAAATATAAAGAGACACACATCATAATGTTAGTAATTAGATTGACTAATACTGGCATATAATACATAGGTCTAATAAATAGGTCAAAACTTTGGACTTTATGAGGTTTACAGTGAAGTAGGCATTTTCAATGAGTGAGTACTTGAATCATTTAGCACCATTAAAATATAATTTTAAGTTTATAACGATGATTAATAACAATGTCAAAAGTTACAAATGTTTAAGCAGTGAGTTTCCAACTACATGAAGTAGTAAATAATTGGTTGTAAGGCTTTCACAAAGTAAAGTAATGCGAACTTCAAAGTTCAAAGTAATGTTAGCAGGGAAAATAAGGACGTTTTGTGTGTGGAAATAATTTAATTTAACTATATAGGCCTACCTTAAGTAACCTGGTGGGATGCGGTTTCTCCTAGAAATCATATAGAAAGAAAGGTGAATTAAAATAGAGGTACCGTACAAACCAATGCAAGTCACTCACAAAATATATTACAATCTATGCAGTAAAGTAAATTTTTAATCTGTTTATTATGGTGCATTGGCTCAGAGACAGAAATTATACAGAGAGATAAGATAAATTATAAAACATGCAGTAAAAAGAGCAAAACGCTGTGATGAGATAAGGCATGTATAATATTGTACAAAATGACCATAGGGATGGGAAATTATAGGATTTTATTTATATCAATGCCATTAGCAATTCTGTTATTTTTCTAATTCTTGGTCTAAAACATGGGTAAAGGGAATTGATAAGCGTAGAGACGCATACAATGTTGATTCTCTGAGTTAACTATTAGGCTTTTCTAATTATTAGGGTTTGTGATTCATGTGGGCCATTAAAGACGACTCAAAAGGACTAAAGGCAAAGCAGCATTGAGATCCAACAGTCCAAAAAGGAACCACGGGTTGACTGAAAATACTGAATTACATGAATTGCATTAAAATCTGTTGTGCTGTTCCATCAGTATTATGATTATTATAAATTCAACTACAAAATAGCAAAAAGAAAAGAGAATGTGATGTTACCTGCATGACAGCATCATGGTGGGAGATAACCAAAGCTCCTTGAGCCTCGCTGAGAAGCCAGAGGCAGACACAGCCCCACAGCCCCACAGCACTCCTCCACCTAGACATGACTAGACTCCACTAAACACACTGAGAAGCCAGAGGCAGACACAGCCCCACAGAGGCAGACACAGCGGTAACAAGACTACTCGCCCCATTTCTGTTTTCCTCCCAGAATTTTCCCCAGTGAGGGGTGGGAGAGGCTGGACAGCAGACGGCTGGACTTTGAATTTCTCTAACTATAAACTTTCATGACAGCAGAACAGCCTAAGTACAAATATAATTTATGAAAAGCAACTACAGTGAAGTCTGTTCACAGAAGTTGTTGTAGGATATGTGGGGATTATCTGACGAGGTACCATTTGAGGGGGCAAAACCTTACATATACTAAATAATACTAAATTGTTTATAGGTTCAATATAAGTCAAATAATATAGCCTTTCCACAGGAGTATCTTTTTATATTTTTCCAAAAAGAATACAAACAGCCAATAGCATATTACAAAGTTATCCCCCTCACTGGGGAAAATTCCGGGAGGAAAAACGGGCAAGCACCGGGGCGAGTAGTCCAGTATTCGACACAGCCCCACAGCAGCACAACACTCTTCCACCTAGACATGACTAAACTCCACTAAACACACAGCCCCACAGCAGCACAACACTCCTCCACCTAGACATGACTAAACTCAACTAAACACAGCCCCACAGCAGCACAACACTCCTCCACCTAGACATGACTAAACTCCACTAAACACAGCCCCACAACACTCCTCCACCTAGACATGACTAAACTCCACTAAACACACTGAGAAGCCAGAGGCAGACACAGCCCCACAGCAGCACAACACTCCTCCACCTAGACATGACTAAACTCCACTAAACACACTGAGAAGCCAGAGGCAGACACAGCCCCACAGCAGCACAACACTCCTCCACCCAGACATGACTAAACTCCACTAAACACACTCACTTCATCGCTTAGAAGAGAGACCAAAGTCCCTGCCCAGGAGGACTGAAGATATTGACAAAACATATTTTCCCCCTCTTTGCTTTTTCTGCCTTAAGTTTAGATATTAGATAGTTCCCCCCAGGGCCCCTAGGGCTTGGGCCCCCCAGGGCCCAAGCAACTAGACAGGACACATGTAATGGTATGGCATGCACACATATTGTGTACAGCTACAATGATACATTTCAATTACCTCATTGTAGTTGATAATGCAGTATGTGTGCATGCCATACCATGTGTCCTGTCTAGTTGCTTGGGCCTTGGGGGGCACACGTCCCCTCACTCCCCACTATGGTCATGGCAGACTACTGAGAAGTGTTTATATCAAGTTTGTCCTCGAATGCATTATAATATAAGTGAATCTACAAAAACAAATCTACTGATAAGTATCAGTGTCCACTGTAGAGAGGTAGGCTGCTGTATAAACTGCAAAGTCCACTCACTAATGTCAATATTTCTTTGGAAAGTGAACAGACATTCACTTTCCAAATATACCCAGTACCCACTATTTATTCATTTACCAAGGGCAATGCACACTAATCAACATTTCAGTTTCATCAATGTAAATGTGTCAGTTAGCTAAGAGCACATGAATAAAATTGGTGATCTATTTCATAGCTATCAATACAACTACACATAAGTCCAAAAGACAAAATATTGACATAATTCCAGAATTACTGATGCTTTGACATGCTTTTGTCTATTGTATTTCACACTTTACTTTCTTCGTCAAGTGTTGCTGTCATACATTCAATTAAGAAAAAAGGTTTTGAAAACCTACTTTTATTTGGAGAAATACAATATTTACATCATGATTCACAAATAGAGAAGGCTGCAAATACAGTACTACTACAGTCTGGCTGATAGTCACACTTATGTACCAAGAACAGGTCAGGTCATATCTAGTATAGATATGGATGGCATTATACAGAGGCTATACACAATATATTAATAAAAAACAGAAGTATAGTATACAAATAGCACATGACAAGCCTTGTGAGGAAGAAAATGACAACATTAGTGCAGTGTTTCTTACCCTGTGTGTTCGGGGTAAGAAGTGGGTCCCGAGATGTGGAAAAAAGCTAATTATAGGATAGAATATTGTTGATTGTATTTAATGTATTGGGCCCTGATTTCATGGTGAATGTGAAATGTGGGTCTCAGGGCAAAACCTGTTTATAACTTTTGGAAGAGTATGGAGAAAAGTCATTATCATTAATAAAGGCTGCAGTCTGTACAAGTGTTGCATAACCGTAAAAGCCGTTGAGATATGTTAGGGGGGATAAACGTATATATTTATATATAGTACACAAACACACACATAACATTAATAAAAGGATGTTAGATGAACACAATATTGGTTGCAAAAACAAATTCAGTATCTCACACACACAACTATTACAGTTCAAAGTCAACATGACAAGCATGAACAGTGTTGCCAGTTCAGCAACTTGGAAGAACGCTGAACACAGTATCTAAAGGATAGTGAACGCCAACTGTAGATGGAGAACATTTGACTGTTGAATGCCTCCTTGCATTGATAAATATACACCTCAGTGTAAAAAAAGTGTTTTTGTTCAACTGTCAAACCTAAAGCCATCTCACTACCACAGCTTCAGAATAAATAGTATCAATATTCAGGTAACAGGATTAACTGTCTTTTCTGTGCAACTCTTGGTCAAAAAGATAGGACAAGTATAACAGCTCCACTTTCACAGGACTTTGTATTGGAGTTAAGCAGAGTTTAAAAGAAAACCAAGGGTTTAATACAAACATTCTTGTGTCAAGATATGGCTCTTGGCTAAGCAATACATTTGTTTAACGTTCAATTGAGTGTGATGCTCTGTCAGAGTGGAATACGAGTAGTGACTGGAACATGTATTTGATTATTGGTTCATACATCATCACATTACATGTACCACGAGAGTAGGTTTCAGAGCAAATCACACCACCATCACCAGCTGTACAAAAATTGCTTACAAGTAGTAGCAGTGAGAAGAACACACATTTGGTAAGTATTTTGGTATGCAAGTGAGATTCTCCTAAACTTGTATGTAGAACACTACATATAATGTAATACACTAATGGTTAGCTTGAAATATACATAAATATACCTATATACAAAACTCACAAAATAGGGGATTTCTGTAACATTTCTGTAACATTTTCAGTACACTGGTGAAACCTTTTTGTGATCAGCAAGTTTCAATTATGTTCTGATTGCACCATCAGATTGACCCACTGAAATGCTATGTGGTAAAATAGCATTTTCCATCATTCACACAGAGAACTTAAGGTGTTTGCACAATGGTGCGTTTCTTTGGCCGAGTATCGGAGCAAATTTCAGCGGACGTAAAAACACTGACACTGGGTGAAAAAATGGGTTGCAAAATCATGGGATAAAATGTATATATATATATTTATATATATAAAAAAATCAACCTCACTTTATGTAAATCATGTTTTTACATAAATATTTCGTCCGTAGTGTTTTTGGACCATGGTCAGTTTTATCCGTTTAGGGAAAAATGCACCAGTGTGCAACCACCTTAATTCCCCACAACTTTCTAGACATCAGATTTTCAATTCCTCTCCCACCTCAACATTCAAGCTTGTGCATCAATGCATTTTGTGGGGCATTACTATATTGTATCAATACAAAATTGCAAAAAGGCTTTGCACACATTTGCAGAACTACTTCAGGCCAAAGCTAGCTCCAAAGTCCAACATCTATGGATTATGTAATTCTGTGCAATCTACGGATGGTACAGTTTCAATGTATTTAGCTACATATAGGGAAATAAGGATTCACAATTCTTTACAAGAAACTGGATAGATTTCCCTCATCGTGTTTCTCACCATAGAGGCATAGACCAATATACCCGTACCGGAATAAGTGTTTAAGAGATCTTGTGTGAAAATGTATTTGATATTTTACTAATTGGGAAGACGCACGTTACTGTCAATTATAAAGCTTTGCATGTCATTGAACTTTATTTTCCCACTCTGCCATGTCCTTTAGGTTAGTAGTTCAAACCTTGACACTGAGAACTGGTCCGAGCTTAAAGTTGGCAAATTCAAAAAACCAGGACAACTCAAATGCAAATAAAGAAGATGGATTTAAACACGCAAGCTTTGTCTTCAAATATTAACTAATGTAGGGTGGGTAAAATATTTGTTCAGTGATGGTTTACAATGTAACCATGAATAATATTCTGCCTATGAGAAGAATCTTAGCCATTTAGCAGCAATGAAGCCATTGCATCCCTAGATATACTGCGTATGATTCAGGACGTGTTTCATTTTAAGTGCACATAATAGGCCCACAGCCTCTCGTCTCACCGAGTCCAATAAATACCATGCTAGTCTAAAATGTCACACTGTATCCTTACAGTATTATTTTCACTTGGGCTCACTGCACTCTTCACAACTATATCCAAAAAGGGGCACCATTGTTCAAAAGACTGTATTGCACATTAATGGGGACCACCGTTAGACCCCTCACTTCCCATTCTCCCTAACTAAGCGTAACGGCCACTGGACACAAAACTTCGACTGAATGAGAAACTAGTATCAGCGCTCTTCTGTTTTCCCCAGGCACCAAATGGGACCACAACAATTGTGCTGTTGTCCTCCGAGCCGTAGTGCAGGGCCTGAGACAGAGAAGAATGATGGTTAAAATCATGGAAAGGGCGTGAACACCGAGTTGACCTTCTGGCCTTATCCATGTTTTATACTTGAGCAAATAACAAATCTAAAGAAAGCTTGATACCTGCTCAGAGATCCTATGGGCGGCCTCTTTGGGGTCATGGCACTGGTTGATGACATCACAGATCTCCTGGCTGTTCATGATGAAGTTAATGCCATCGGTGGTCAGTGCCACGAAGGAGTCATGAACATGACTCAACTGAAGGGAGTGAAGGTTTGACAGTTGCCATAGTGTGTATGTATATATATATATATATATATATATATATATATATCTTAAGCTCTATTTATTCTAATCAACTGATATCTGCTTTTGGGAAGAAACCACCTAACTCCAAAATGCAAATTCTTCAGGACATGAAAGTTGGTGTTGTGACTATAAATTGTCAATTTATACTTGCTTGAGAGGGGGGAGAGGTGGAGTTAGTTGCTTTAGCAGACAGTTTGAAACTTTGAGGGTCCAATGGAGTTAAGAGGTTTTGTCCGAAGCACTTTTGTAATACTTTGATTTAATTATTCTTTTAACCAACAGGCATAAAGGGTGTTCAATAGCACTTATTTACCGTAATTTCCGGACTATAAGCCGCGGCTTTTTACTCATGATTTGAACCCTGCGGCTTATACAACGGTGCGGCTAATCTATGGATTTTTACAGCTAACGCAGAGCCATCTCAGGCTCTGAGCTAACGTAGCTGCGGCTTATAGTCCGGTGCGGCTTGTATATGGGATTTTCCCTAAATTTGGCTGGTGCGGCTTATATTCAGGTGCGGCTTATAGTCCGGAAATTACGGTATGTAAAAATCAAAAACCTCAAAAATGATGTCGGGAGGTTTCCTCCCGACAGTAACGATATGATGGAGGGAACAGGTCATGTTTAAACAATGCCACTTAAAATATTTATTTATTCTGATTTAAATTTTAAATTATAAAGACGAGGACATATTTCCAACACTAGACACTATCTATGAAGCCAGCAGTAGTGATGCACTGACTACACAGTGGTGATGTAGTGCTTCAAACCTGATCCTCATGAAATCTTACTGGCATAAGACATTATACTTTGTATCAATAAAGACAAAAATGACGATGACATAGAAATGTGTCATTTTTGGTTTCATAAAGTGTAATTCCTGCTAAGCTGACCCTGTCGGATCTCAAAAAGAGCTAGCTTTTAACGGTTAGCTCAACCGTCTGGGCACCTAGGCCGGACGGCGTGCCGCGGGTTCGACTCCCGAGCCCGACAGCCTTTGCCACGTGTCACTCCCCAACTCTCTCCCCCTTTCCTGTCTGTCTACTGTCACTGTCAATAAAGGTAAATCTGTAAAAAAAAAAGATGTGCCAAGTTTCAGACACCTACCATTATCCTCTTGGTCTCTGGCTCAGCGATGACACCCGTGTTCTTGAGGTCAAAGTCTCCGATGCTGCGTGTCATGGCCAACCTTCCGTTTACATTGGGCTGACCCAGACTGTTCCATGTCACAAAACCTCCACTCTTCTTTATCCTAGGTACAGTGAGAAGGAAGTAAACCAGGAGTCAATGTAGAGGAAGGAGAGGCGCAGAAAAACAGAGAAGGGGGAGGGAGACAGAAAATACAGTGGGGAGAAGACAAGTATACAGTACAGTATACGCAGGATTAGAATTCGATAGCTGGTTCAATTTTTCCATTTTCAATATTTGCACCACACATCTAAATGTGTGTGCCTCTTGCCATGATGCTCACATATCTGAATATTTTCTTACAATGAAGCACGCCGACTCCAGCAGACTGAGCTGTTCCCAACATTTAGTAAATACATCGTGAAGCCAATGCCATATACAAGACTGTATACAGAAGTTGGCCTATTAAAATATACTTTCATTGCCATGACCCATGGTACTATTGGATTTTCATCCTACCAGGAAGGAACACTTTGACTACAGAACCCGAGTTACTCGAGTTTACTAGTTGTAGGTAACAGTTTTATTGCCGGGATTATACGATCGGGTTTCAAGCTTCACTACCCATGTTTAGAGTTACCTTTGAACAGCCAGTGCACCGACCGCTGAGTTGCTCGTCATGAAAATCCACTTTAAAACGATGTAATCGGCTTGTAGTGTTAAAGTATTCCAAAGTGGTGATCACAACAGATTGGACGAGGAAGGTGCACGCTGCGCGGAACCTTCCCTATTGTAATGAATAGGGACTAAATTGCCCTTAATTGCATTCACTTGGTGTCCTTGTAATTCTAGCTAGTTGGAAGTGGAAGTGTTATAACAGCACAGCAGCCCTAGGGTTTCTAATCGCCAGAGTTGGGAACCAGTGCTCTACTATAATCTTAACCCATTCTGACCTGAGATCAGATTCATACGAGGTTTCCGCCAGACACACACTGGACTGATGAACCCATTCTGACCTGAGATCAGATTCTGAAAATGTCAGTCGTTCTTCGATTTTTCAAAAATAGCAGACCTACAAGCTCGTAGCGCGCCACTCGGTGGCGCGCTATGAGCTTGTAGATCTGCTATTTTTAAATAGCTAAAGCATAACATGATGCTGACACCAAAATGGGTGCCCGGTCAGAATGGGTTAAATATTCTCATGTGCGCACCTCTCTTTCTCGTCCTTCCTCTCAGGGGTGTGGTCGACTGTGAGTTTAAGGGCCTTGCCCTTGCGGCACATCATGGCGCGGCTATCGCCAACACTGGCGACCACCAGTTCAATGCCATCCCTCAGCAGAGCCACGGTAGCTGTGGTTCCAGGGTTCGTCCCAGGCCCTATACAGTAATCAAAGAGAACATCAGAGGTGAAGTGGAAGAAGTTGAAGAGGTTTACTCAAGTGGCACACAAATTGTCTAAGCACGTTCACACTAACACTCACTATTACACATACATCCATTCTCTCCAACGCATGTTGTGTGAGAAGTCATACAAAAGGGGCATAAGCTACAAATTTGCTAACATGATACAATAGAGGAGACAGAGTCACATGCAGGTGAAACTGTTCATGGCAAGTTGAGAGACAGAGTAAATCTTGTAGCAGAGTGTAATGGAGTGGGACAGTGTCTGGCAAAAAACATCGGAACGATTGAAGTCTGAAACAACATATAAGTGCACTGCATTGCATGCATCTACTGAACATCACTGGTACTGTTTTAACTCAAGAATTATGGGTGGGTCTATGTGCACAGCTGTAAGGATGGGTATCATTAGGACTTTATCGATACTGGTATATACAATCTGATAATCATCAATAATCCTCACCAGAAATGTCATAAAAATGATTTAAGGTCAGTTCCTGATCTACTGGATGCTTTTTCTTTTCATGCTTTTCTGCATTTGCCTGTGTTGTGTGAGGGCAGTGTTCCATTTATATGGAAAAGTATCCATATGTAGTCAGGGCCTAAAATATTTGCTTACAAAATAGCTTAAATCATGTTGATATTATTCTTGGATAAAAAGAAAAGTGAAATAAACTTGCTGTCTCTGTGTCTGCGTATATCAGTCAACTCAAGTCCAATTCAAGAAAGATGATAAACGCTCAATTGCATACTAGTGCCTAGAACTAACACTTTGATGCATTCAGTTTTAAGTAATTCTAATTAGTTGTTTTTGAGTTACTTCGATTAAATCTACAAAAGTAGTTTAGCCGATTAAAAAGTTATCATCCCGATAACGATGGTCCAGTCAGGTTATGGGATCTATTCTAGACCATCAACTAATCATTTTCAACTCTCCTGTCAATCTAGTTTATGGGATGTCTCTGACAGAAAATAGAAATGTGCTAAAATGGATAATCAAATATACCTCATCAGTTAATATGGCAGAGCAAAGTAGGCCACCCCAGTAAAGCCGGTTTGTTAAAAACTTTGTTAGAATGAATCGACTAAAATACAGCAGCACCGTTTGCCCATGACTTAAAACCACAGTCAAATTGGCACTAGTTCTCATTCCCTATCCTTAATGAGCTTAATGAAATCAGCTTAATGAAAATGTGTTTGCTTTTGATCAATGCTTTTGATATTCCCATATAAAATGTGAAGATTTCTTTCTCAAGGACTTGAGAGGCTGCACATATTAATGTAGTGTTAATGTAATGTTAGCACAGACCCTGGTGACAAATTACTATATCTGGTACAGATCTCTAAAAAGGAACAGAGTGCACCCTGGTGTAACATTACCATATCTGGTGCACTAACTTCACTGAAAATAATGTTCAATGAACTTCAATGAGCAGGGGACACTGCCATTTTGATTATTACTTAGGATAACACAATCTTTGCAGGTTCACACTGAGATGAAACATTTGTCTCGACAAGCAGCTTGGCAAACACTTTGAGAGAAAGAGGGAGAGAGAAAGAAGAAAAGCAAGAAAGAGATATAAGCGAGGAAGGAAGAGAGAGAAAGTTAAGGAACCTTCCAGTAGTCCAGGAAAGGACCCGCTGGACTCTCCTTCATTATCTAGCCCCTCGCCATCCACAAAAGGTGCCAAGGGCCTCTAGCTCTTGTCTGCAGCTGCCGTAGAATAGATAACATGCACACACACACACACACAGGCATATTGGGACATTTCACACAGCGAGGCCAATGTATAGCCAAATGAAATAAATGCTAACTTCTATGTCAGTAGATTATGGAAATCAAATAAGATGGCTGGCTGTAAGTGTAACCAAGTCAAACTTAGCATAACAGTCTTTATATGACGAGGACAAACATTAGCAACTTAAGTTTATTTTGTTTTCTACTTTTGAAGAATCTGAACAGTTGGCATGAGGCAATTTTGTATAAAGTCTAGTAGCGGCCAAATAAATGCTCGTCTTAAAACACTAAACGATGCAGTAAAATATAAAGCAGACATTTTTGTTTCAACGGTGGAGGCAATTAACAACTGATGATTGGATTTAAGATAAAACTCATTCTATTTAAAGGTATTTTAGAGACCGCATCAATGATTAAAGTCATACTGCGTAACATTCACTTTAGTAGTCTTTATGGTGACACCTCGGATCTGTCAAAACAGCAAATTCCAGAATTCAGGTCAAAACCATATAAGTACTTCTCCGAATGCTGCAGGGTTGTAGTGCCAAGGATATTTTGGAAAGCAACAACAGTGTTGTCAGAAATGATATGAATTAAGTTTAAAATACATTCAAAATAAATCCGGTACATTTCCCATGCCTGTGCATCAAAAATAACTTTTATTTGAAAAGGTTACACAGTATAACTTTAAGCAATCTTAAAAAACAATAACTGCCCCCGACTCAATGTATGACAGGAAAAATAAAAGCTTCAAAAACCAGGTAGTAACTACGTTTTGAAAAATACGAATTTGAGCATCTCCAGTCATCAACAGGCCCTGATGAAGAACCTACCAGTTGGAGAGAAGTGGAGGTGCCTCATAAAGGCTTTGTCTACTTCGAGGAAGGCTTTTGTCAAAACCAATTCCAGATTGTCCTCCTCTGCAACAATGTCCCTGAAATAACCAGTCAAAATTAGTTTTTGTTGCTTGAGTAATATCTGATACATCCGTGACCGGAGAGCAAAAGGTTCGTTTTTCAGTGGATTTATCATCTATTAAGGATTAAAAAAACAAATCGAGCCTCCATGCCCCTCGCAAAAATGCGGGCAAAATTCGCGAGAGCCCCAAATCCATATTGCCACCAATGACCATTAACAACCTGTAAGGCACAAAAAGCACAATTTTCTGAATTTCATTATGCTTTAAGTAGCATGTGACGTGTCAAACTAGGGGGTTTTCATGATTCAGAATCCATTCCAATCATTAGTTTTGCACATAAAACACTCCTTGGGCTAAATCTGGCCATAGTCACTTGCCTACATGTGATGACCTCATCACAATTGTGATGACAGCTATTGCCTCATACTCAATATTATGTGATCATAAAGCCAGCTATTTTCCACCCGTTTCAATTGAAACGGGCCCTGCCCTCAGGGGGACCCTGACTGATTATCCTGTGGTATCAATAGAATGTTGAATACAAGGGGAATTGGTGATTATTAATTGGTTATTTTCCATTCTAAATGAATTAGTTAGAGCTTGCAAACTTTCGGTGATGTGTTTTGATGTGTTCAATCATCTTTGACCATTTACTTAATAACAGAAGTGCAGGAGTAGCTCATTATATTCTATTAAAACTGTTGGTTTATTTGAGAAACAGTCTAATATCATGTGGAGTAAACAGGGTGTAGACCAGATTAAATCAGGGCTCATTTAAATGAATCATCCGATTATTTTGGAAAGAAAGTGGTTCATGTAACACAGACTGGTGTCAAATGTGCACCGTGCCAACTTGGATAGCTGGCACAAGATGAAAACATGCTTAGTTCAGAATGCACAATGTTGACATTGACAATAAAATGCACATCATTAAGGCCAACCTGGGTATTTGGACATAACCGTTGCCTTGCTATGCATCCCATGTCTATAATGAATTAAGCATACTTATATAATCTTATATAATATAATCTGCTTATAACAGTATAATTATAGTTATACTCAATGATTTAGAACAATAATAACATTAGACTAAAGAGTCTTGGCACTTTTAATCCTTTTGTGCATATCAAAGTTTACTTACTTGATATACTTCTTCATATACTTGTCACAGAAGTCGGCGGCCTCCGGTCCTCCATGCCCATCAAACACAGCAATGTAGAGAATGTTATCGGTCATCTGGGAGACCTGGAAGCGGTCTTCATTCTCTTTCCGCTGGCCGATGAGTGAGGCACAACCCACCCTGGATATGCTGACCTTGGGGATGAGCTTGCCATAGCGGATGCTGGGCGGCAGCAAAATGGGCTCATCAATACGATTGTCCCAGATACCGAATGAGTCCCAGGTGGTCGGACGGCCACTGCTGTCTGGGTCAAACCTTGTGTTGCTGGCACGTGAACCTGAAGGGCTGTGGAACTGTCGGCGGGCAACAAAGTACTGGAAGTGGGTGTCCTGTTGAAATGGGACAACCAGGGCCATCTGGAGGAGACTGCCACGACCCGAGTGAAGACCACCACACTTTGCCAGGCGCACAAGACAGGCTGTTGACATTACCCTGACAGCACTGAAGACTCCGGAGGAAGATGGACCTGCTTTCTGAACACAAAGGAGTAGAGTTAGTAAATAGAAGCTGGGGCCATGCAAATATTTCCACATGGGTCACATGACCAAAATGTTTTATTGGTGTCACTGGCCGTTTTTTTTGTTTGCCCCCAAACCAAACAAAGATGAACTCAACTTGTGTGTGCATGTGCACAGACCTTAAATCAAGACCCGAAGAAATTGTGTTGGAATGGAATGTGGAAGTTTTTTAATGTGTTTTAGGTGGCAGTATAGGTGTCTAACACTATAAATATTAACAAATATTAACCACAATATGTTGTCAGGATGTTTTCACCATATATTTAATTATTTTTTTACAATATTATCAATGGCAAAACCGACAATATACTAAGCAACTATCCTACATTTGTATAATTATAAGTATAGTGTATAAAGTAAGAAACTTTATACAGAATCTAGATTCTGAGTTTGACACCCCTGGTCTAGATTTACCAGAGCACCCTTGTGCACTGAAGATAGTAACTTTTCTTCCACTGAACCAGTGCAAACCACACAATGTTATCGTGATTAACATTTTGACCCATTCTTGACATTTTTATTTCCATGTTTTTGTTTTCCTTAATATCTCAAAAACCTCAAAACAAGCTACACAAAAATAACACTTAGCTAATAACTTCCTGGTCCTTGCTGCAGATATAACGTAGCAGACAGGACATTGACTTTCATTCAAACATAGCAGCCAGCAAAAATTACATGCATGGATGGATGTTAGCTCTGGTCCTAGCCACAACTCTAGATCTTTTTATAATGGGATGACTCTAGAGTTGCAATACCCTCCATTGACTCCCCAATCATCCAAATTGCTTTTGCGATCTGCTTGTATTAAACAACGTTAAACTCACCAACATTGCAGCTGTAGGGAAAGCTTGAATTATCCTCTTTCAATCTTCAAAGTGTTTGTTTCATAAAAATCCACTGTAGACATGTTATGCTGTCAAGAAATTCTGTGCAGGTGATTCTGTTTCTAAGTGTTGGAGTTTGGTAGCACTTGTCGAACGCCCCTGCGTACCACCCGTTTCAAATTTGCACAATGCAGGAGGCAGCAGCGTGACCCGTTAATATAAACGAGTGCTTCCAAACTCCAACACTGAACACTTAGAAAAAGAATCACCTGCACAGCATTTCTTGACAGAAAGTAGCTCATAACATGTCTAGTTTGTCTACGGTACTATATTTATGAAACAAACGCTTTGCATATTGAAAGAGGACAATTCAAGCTTTCCCTACAGCTGCAATGTTGGTGAGTTTAACGTAGTTTAATATAATTCATCCCATTATAAGAAATCACACCCGTGTGAAGTGAGTGGTGCAACTCCGTGTGGGGGTCCCCCGGAAGTTCCAGACCCCCAGGAACGCACCCAGGGGGATGGCCCGGTTACGGCGAGCCGCGTCCAAAATGGTTGAGAAATGACAAGAGTTACCGTGTGAGGGGCCCTCTACTGTACTGTAACACCCCAAAGCATCATATATACAGTTAATATGTCCAAACTTCAGAAAAGCTTAACAGAGGGTCCCGAAAGGGGCTAGTATGCAATATGCATGTATGCATGCGTGTGTACACTTGGTTGTGAAAACCAACCAAAAGCTATTTTCGTGCTCGGACAGACCTAGCCCCTCTCGGAACCCTCCATAAAGCTTTTCTGAAATTTTTATGTCGCTTTATTGTAGGGTCCCTGTTCATAACTATATTTTTGTATGGGAATTTTGGAACGCGGACATAAATATGCTCACTAACATCGTATCTGCGCCGTTTGACGGCCTGTTTTCCTTTGAGGGCTTCTGAAATCGTGAACTATAAGTACCTATACAAACCGCTGCTTATATCTCCTGTGGCGCGGAAGCCGTTAAGTATTTTTAATCTTTGTTTGACCGATTTGGTCGCTTTATTTCTTCTTGTTTGTTTACCGTTTATTGTACCGCCTCCCGGTGTGCGGTTGGCTTGTGCGGCTACGTCCCTGCCTCTGAACTGCTCTGTCATAGCTATAGCACCACTAGCTAGCCAGATAGGCGGTACAATGAGGTGTCAATAAACAAGGAAGGAAGAGAAGAATCAAAGCGACCAAATCGGCCAAACAAAGATTAAAAATACTTAACGGCTTCCGCGCCACAGGAGATATTCACAGCGGCATGTATAGGTACTTATAGTTCACAGATTCAGAAGCCCTCACACGAAAGAAAGTCGTCAAAGAGCGCAGACAGGCCGTAAACACGGTGTTTATGTTTTATTATGTCCGCGTACCAGGTGGCAGGATACTGCTGCAAAAGGACCCCATGGTCTGTGTCGTCAAAAATGTCAGAAACTTCAGTACCATTGGGTTCTGCTTGGAGGGCTAGGACAGACCCAGCCAGGACCAGACAGGGACACATAGCTGTCTATAGGAATGGTTGCACCACTCAAAAATCTAGAGTTGCAAATTGGCTAGCTCTGGTCCATACATAGCCCTAATGCCGAGCTAAGTATTTATAAAGATACGATTGTGTGCGATGTAATACGATGTAATAATTGTGATAAGAATAAAATATTCAAAGATATTGATAGCAATTAATTAGCAATCAATTAAAAAAAGAAGTAATCTTAAAGCTCTGAATGACGCAACACCTTCGCCTTTCTTAGGTAGAAAACATTAGCTAATAGTAACATTTAGATTCTTAAAACCTCTACGAGAATCTAAATGTTTGGGCTAAGCTAATAGCTATGTAGAATACGGAAACAATGCATCGAAGTGCTGCTTTGTTTTTAAATGAATTAAATGTCTATATTCCCATGCAAGTACAAAACATAAAAACAAACACACGCGTGCAGTTTCATCTTATATAATGTCACATTACTACCTTTAATAGGCCGACATACTAATGTTAGCTAATATTAGCTTTAGCACAGTGAATAATTTGTGAAAGGACTTGATAAGGCTTTCGGTTATTTTATCCACCAGGATGTTAACGAAATCTTACCTTGGGTGTTTTAAACCGCTAATACTGCACGTTGTTTACTTTGTGCTAGTATTATTTTTAGAGGTAATGAACGTGTAAAATCTGAATGAAACTGTAAGAAAGCCGCCCTTGTATTCGCAGCCAGCGTTAGACCATCAATGTTGTCAAACAAGGGCTCTCAGCTCTGATGATGGCCGCGCCAATCACAATGCCAGAATCGCTTACGCCTCCTGCGGCCCCTCACCGTCGGGCACCGGATTGGTCGAATACAAACCGTGAAATGAACACGAGCCAATCACTAGTACACTGGGTACACTAGCCCAGCACGTAGAGCCGTATGACCTCACGTAACCCCTGGAGCTTTCTTGGCGCGTGACCAAGGTCTAGAGCCCGCCTACTTGTCTGTATCCCATAGTTGTATCCGGCCCACACCCACACTAGTTATATCCGCTTTAGAACGGATATGCAACGTGCAAAGCATTTTGATCTACCTAATGATTCCTAATCCTATGCGCAGCGCATACATTGACACAGATCATATCTCATCATAAATCTGTGATATTTTTTACGTCTCTAAATGTTTTGATGAATTGAACATGGTGGACCCTCTTGTAAACAAGTGTAATGCTTAATTGGGTCGTCCACTCACAGTTAACAGTCTTTGTATTGAGTAAGTTTGTGCTTGAAATGTACTGTAATTCTGCAAACTGTTAATACATATTTCAATCAATCAATCAATATGAAATGTATCATGTCAGTATAGACATGAATTATATGGATTTTTTTTTGTAAACCGGATTATTTAAAATAAATGGCTGATGATATTTTAGCCGATAAGTTTCGTTTTAGAGGAAAGGATCGAGCAAAGCTTCATTTTCAGTTTCATTTCCGACCATAATACTTTACATTCAGAAGTGACGTCACGTAGGGTAGATTTATAAGCAATGAGTTTGTCATCTTTTGCCCATTTTCTTTGCTGCCTTTACATGAGGGACGAGGATGAACAACTAACAAGATCATGTTTTCGTGGGGAGAAACCACGCGCAATGGATTTGGTTTAATGAAAGTAAACGATTTACTGAAACACAATGCAGACACAGGAGTCAGTTTTACGCCCCCCTTGAATCCTCCTATTACGCGATTGTCCGCAAGTAACAAAGTTATTGCGATTTTAAGGAAAGATGGCACGTTATCAATTGCTCGAATTCAAGAGAGTCAAGAGGGAAACACAATTACTTCCAGACCAAGTAAGTTGTTGATCTATTTATTGAATAATAATAATAATAATATTTTGTATTTTGTGAATTTTCATTTTTGTCTCTGTAATTATTTTAGTTTATATTGTCTTTATCAGGCCATGTGTTTATATTTGTGTCTGACATGGTGGTGGGTCTGATCTGATTTATGACCCGATTCTAGCCCCATATGTTCCCTCTCTACGCTCATTCTGTAGCTCCGAGATGAGGTCACACACTGGGCCCCTCCCACCGCGTTTCAGAAACGGCGCAAGTTTCCGCTATGTAAGTTTCTTACCCTGACGCCACGATTCATCCAAACGTGAATGGGACGTGAATGGTTTACACTAATTCAACCATAACAACGCCCAAGAAAATCCAACTAGAGATTTGAACCGAGCCTTTACGTCCCGTATTTTGTCAGTCGCTTCCATGTTTATCAAGGAAGTTGAAAAGCTTTAGCGCCTCCCCGGCGCCTCCCCTGGTCGAAATTTCCAACTGACTTCAGTTCACTCGACATGCACGCGCACACGCGGTGGGAGGGGCCCAGTGTGTGACCTCATCTCGGAGCTACAAAATGAGCGTAGGGAGAGGGAACATATGGGGCTAGACCCGAATCCAAACTTCATTTGAAGGACAGAAAGTTTATCGCTTGTGTGGGACAAGTGGGACGGTGGCCAGTTACAGCGCCACAAACAGGTGGATCTGTTGTTGTTGTTGTTGTAGTAACGACCCAGCACACTCAAACAAAAGAAGCTGATGACCCCCCTTGGGCCCCCTCAACTCTCACTATAACTAGACACTTTACCTCCTCCCCCCCTCTCTTTCTCTCTCTGTTTAAAAGTACAGGAAAAAGTACAGTACAGTACAGTACCAAGCCGTGGATATCCACGGCTTTGTCTATTTATTATAATAATAATATTTTGTATTTTGTGAATTTTCATTTTTGTCTCTGTAATAATTTTAGTTTATATTGTCTTCAGGCCATGTGTTTATATTTGTGTCTGACATGGTGGTGGGTTTGATCTGATTTATGACCCGATTCCAAACTTCATTTAAAGGACAGAAAGTTTATCGCTTGTGAGGGGACAAGTGGGACGGGACAGGTTGTGGCCAGTTTCGAATTGCAGCCGTCCGTAGACCGTAGGTGGCAGGTGCCCTTTGAGAGCGGTTTTGAAGGAGTCAAGGGATTCGCATGTAATGACTGTTGGTAGGGCGTTCCACATTTTGGTGGCATCATGTCATGGCGAAATGAATTTAGTCCCTTGTTTGTGCCGAATCTTTTTGAGATGGTTTTTGAGCTCCCTCTGTGGGTGTGGACTTCGTTAACATTAAGGAAGTATTTAGACATGGGTACATGGGTATCTTGCTGCCTGGTGTAGCGAATCTTGTGGACCAGACCCATTGCAAGATGCTGTACTTGTTCGTCAACCCTAAGCCATTCCAGTCATTCAAAATCGGCAGGGGTGAGGTGGGTTCGGGGAGTGTGGCCAAGTTTGTTTTGGGAAGTCTGGAGTCTGGACCCTTGTTTTGAGGGCATTTGAGGTGCTGTGGTACCAAGAGGTGCATGCAGTCGAAGAAACCTTGTACTAGGGCTCCTGTTAGGGTCTTCAAGGTGTTTTTGTTGACCAGTGAGGAGATCCTGTATAGGAATCTCTTAGGTTGACTTTTTTCATTACGTTGGTGGCCATTTTATCACCGGAAAGATTTTCCTCCAGGATGGAACCTGTAGGTAATTTCAGATAGTTTGTTATCACCTAGCCCTGAAACATGACTGCCATGATGATTATCATGACAGTCATGCAGAAACTTAGCCCTGTTTTTGGCGCTCGCTGCATTTACAAGATTTCCGTATATATAAACATTCAGATTTCAAATATAAAGTACTCACAATTTGTCCCACGGGTGTTAGTTAGTAGCAGCGCCAGCGATTAGAATTGCTGCATCCCGCGTTGTTTAATAAAAAGCATTTTTGTCCAAGCTCCCCGGCTACTTTTTTAAAACGGGGTTCGTTTGGGAAACCCACAGTTGCACACCGGGAGCGTACTCGCCTATTAGTCTGTATTGGCAGGGCGGTCAGCGTACCTACTGTATATCGAACACACCGAGTGGCACCCTCCTCCCGACCGATAGGGGCGCGTAGTTGAAAGCCAATGGCAAAATAACACCTCGGATAAAAATGCTTTTTATTAAACAACGCGGGATGCAGAAATTCTAATCGCTGGAGCTGCTACTAACTAACACCCGTGGGACAAATTGTGAGTACTTTATATTTGAAATCTGAATGTTTATATATACGGAAATCTTGTAAATGCAGCGTTCGCCAAAAACAGGGTGAAGTTTCTTCATGACTCTCGTATGAATACGAGAGTCATGAACCATGGCTAGTTATCACCGAGCCAGGTGCAGATTCTACCGAGCTCAGAGCTGAGGGCCTTTTCAACCCAACGTTTGTTCCTGTCCGAGACCAGCAGTGCTGACTGCTGAGTCATCTGGAACAAGTTGCAGTCACAAGCTGATGTCATGTCGTTTACATATATCAACGTATTATTTAAGTTGCTATTAAATGCCTTGATGTCATATTCGACCATAGGCATAATATTGCCTATGATTTTGTTATTAAACCCCTCTGAATCTTTGTCAGGTATGCTGACTTGGTACTCTAGTCATGACATTGGTACTCTCATGTTATCTTAACAGGCTTAAAAACACATCTAGCAGGAAAAGAGACAAACAAGAGTGCTTTACAACAGAAAGCCAACTATTAGAGGACTAACTAAATTATTTGCCTGCCAATCCAATGTGGCACAGGCAGGGTCTCAATTTGTGGGACGCCTGAAAAGTCTTGGAAATGAGGGACTGTCCCACACAAAGGGGGGACATCTGGACTGGTCACCCTAGATCTGAAGTCTGGTTGAATTTGTAGGGTCCCTGGAACAAAATAGTTTAAAATGTGGGACCGCAGCCAAATACATATAATTTTGAGGGTCCTTGACATTAAATAGTTTGAGAATGCATTGTGTTGCTGACATGTGATTGGCTGATTTGTTTATTTATGTATGTGTAATTGTATTTTATGTTTTCCGTAGAGCCTGTCACGATCAAATCACATATTTGGTCAGTGAGCAGCGGCGATGTCTCTGTTCTTTTACTGACCAGGAGTGGCAACGTTTGGTGCCTCGACCTCAATGGCAATGCATCTGTGCCGAAGTGAGATCCACTAGCTACTTAATTTCACACATGCACTAAAACCCTGAGCTGTCTATTACTTGAGTAAGGGTTTGCACAATTTAAATACATTTGTGTGGTTGTGTGCACTCTCATGCAGATTCCTGGATCATTTTCATAACAAACAGGTTACTCAAGTTGCATGTGGAGACCAACATTTCATTGCTTTAACACAAGGTAAATATATTCATCATTAATATTATTGTTGATTTTATACTAAATAAGTAATTACAATGTCAAATTGTTTAATCTAATTTACTTGCCAATAAGCAGAGAACAAATTCATTACATTCATGTAAGCCACAACATTCTCACTATGGGTCCCTTTTCCTTTCCAGATGGTTTGGTGTTCACATGGGGCAACAATACCAATGGCCAGTTGGGTCTGGGGTATACAGAACGACCCATCATCCGATCTCCAGAGCCACTCAAGGCTCTCTCAGGAGTACCCCTGACCCAGATCACTGCTGGGGGAGACCATAGCTTTGCCCTGTCCCTCTCTGGCACCGTGTTTGGCTGGGGACACAACAGTGCTGGGCAGCTGGGGCTTGGAAACGCAACAGGTACATTATGTAATCTCTCAAGACAGATTCTGCTAGTGTAGCAGAGTGGCTCAGAGCCTCTGCCTGATGGCCTCAAAAGTCTAATATCTCCCCTGGTACATAGGGACGGTAAGGGACCTTTGATCTAGTGGTTAAGATATTGGACTTTCACGCTGGAGACCCGAGCTCAAATCCCAGGCATTGCACTAACAGCAGAATTTGGAGTTAGTTAGAGGTTCTTCCTTGGCCTACTGTGAGGGTGAGTGCAAAGTTTCAGCGTCGGAAATGAGCTCTTCACAGACACACAGACACACACACACACACACACACACACACACACACACACACACACACACACACACACACACACACACACGGATGGACATACAGGGGTAAAAACCTTATCTTCGGCCTTCGGTTGTCTGGCTGTCGGCCAGGCAGAGGTAAACTATTGTTGTGTTATTTTATCTATTTTATTTGGTTCTGTTATTATAATCGGTTAACACAACCTTATAGTAGGCTATGCAGTATATTGTAATGTTTTGCTAGTACCTTCTCTTACAGACAGCTACACTCCAGTTCCGGTTGTGTGTCTCAGTTTGAAGAAGGCTATTTCTATCTCTTGTGGACACAAACACACTGCTGTTCTTACAAAGGTTTGTACTTTACATATACATATCATACAATACACATATGCAATTTTTGTTAACAATGTTTGTCATAAGCTATATCTTTATTTGTGTTGAAGCTGCAAGATAACTTCCCATATCCTCTGATATTATATTGTAGGGAGGTCTTGTATTCACCTTTGGCAGTGGTTGCTATGGTCAGCTTGGCCACAACTCTCTACGAGATGAACTAAAACCTCGCCTGGTGGCAGAGCTGTGGGGGGCTGAGGTCACTCAAATTGCATGTGGGAGGTAGGTTTTATTAAGAATTTATGCAAGATGTACCAATATGACCAGTGTTTCCTGCAGTAAAAGGCCTTGGCATGGTGCTGGGCGGCGAAAATGTTGATTGATTCATTAATTAATTTGATTAATAAATTAAGATTAATTTGTATTATTGCTCTTGTATTGCTATTGGAGACACTGGGGAGGCACTGGGGGGACACTGGGGAGGCACTGCAGGGGCACTGGGGAGACACTGGGGAGTCACTGGGGGGACACTGGGGAGACACTGGGGAGACACTGGGGGGGCACTGGGGGGACACTGGGGAGACACTGGGGAGGCACTGGGGAGACACTGGGGAGGCACTGGGGAGACTGGGGAGGCACTGGGGAGACACTGGGGAGACACTGGGGAGACACTGGGGGGGCACTGGGGAGACACTGGGGGAGGCACTGGGGAGGCACTGGGGAGACACTGGGGAGGCACTGGGGAGACATGGGGAGGCACTGGGGGACACTGGGCAGGCACTGGGCAGGCACTGGGAAGACACTGGGAATGCACTGGGGGGACACTGGGGAGACATGGGGAGGCACTGGGGGGACACTGGGCAGGCACTGGGGAGGCATTGGGAAGACACTGGGGAGGCACTTGGCGGAAACTGGGCAGACACTGGGCAGACACTGGGGTGGCACTGGGGGAGGCACTGGGGAGGTACTGGACATTTCATATCACACACACTATGATTCACTATCCCCCTCAAAAAAAAAAAAAAAAAGAAAAAGAAATTGAAGCTTGGCATGGCGCGATTTATTTCAATCATGGCTCAGCGCCATGCCAACAACATTGTGCAGGAAACCCTGATGACCATGTTGCCTGGCCTGAGCAAGGCACTACACTGACTACAGTATACACCAAATAGAGCTAGTCAGTTTCCAGAAGACTCAGATCCCAGGTGTGAATAAATAACTAATGTGCATTGCTATAAAAGTAGCATTCATGTTCATTCAAGGTTGTCAAGTTAATAAACATCAACTAGAAAAAGTGCCCTTCTGGGCACAGGTCTCCACCAGGATAGGAATGTAGGACATTGCAGCTTGAATTCATCTGGTGGTTGGATAAAAGGGCAACAAAAGTAAATTATCCACAGATCCGTGCAGTTAGGTAAAAACACTTTTCGGCCAGTTATAGCGCCACCTTGAGGCTGAGTTGAAATTGTTCATGTGGCATTTCGTCCTCGGCCTAGTGGGAATGTGCGTGCACAATTTCACGGAAATCACGCGATGTGTTCATGATTTGCAGCATTTTGTTTGAAACTGAGCACTCCTGTGAACTTTGGAAGCCAATCTTAACCAATCAGGATGGAGTCTGAGAAATCTGAAAGACCGGTTTCGTTGAATGGCTCTAGAGAGACTGTGTACCAATTTGCGCGATGTTTGGACAAAATCTGTAGGTGTACTGTGCAAAAACTTGTTTTGCACAAAGCGGCCTCCTGGTGGCGCTATAACAGGCCGTTCTGGAAAGTTTGGGGCAGAGGTTCATCGTTGGCATCCAGGGAGTGTGTGTGCAAAATTTAGCATCGACCGGGTTAACGGTGGCCGAGATTAGCTGCTCACGGACACACACACGGACACACACACACGGACGGACGGACGGAGTGCAAAACATACTCTCCCCCCATGCCTTCGGCCTGGTGGAGACAACAATGGACAATGGCTTGAGTATTGTCTTGCATTCAATCATTGTGGGGCTTTAGCAGAGCCAACAGTATCTAACTATAGTCTTACACGCTTTGACTTAGAAACTCCATTCAAACTTTTTTTTAATGTTCAGCTTACTGTAGAATCGTGCGGTATCTCTTTGGTAATTGAAATGTTTAGTCATTTTTTAGATCATTTACTTTAAACATTATAATGGAAGTCAATGGAGGATTTTGATACGTTGAAACGTCTTCATACTTTCACCTGGAGACTCCATTCACAATTAAAAAACATCACCTTACTGTGGACACACAGACCTGGACTTTTTACTTTGAAATGTTATGTCGTTTTTTAGATAATTAACTTTGAAAACTCAAGTTATAAAACTTTGGACCCTCCCTATTCCTTCATACTTACACAGAGAAACTCAATTCACAGTTAAAAGAAATCCACTTTATTGTGGACATGCACGCTTGACATTATTACTTTTAAATAATTGACAGTTTTTTAAATATATAACATAAAGCCCCAATCCATTGTCAATGGCCATCGCGCAGCACACCACAGGCTGCCTGCTGCCTGTCAATCAGCAGCGGCACTCCGTTTCGTGCTTGCAGGCTAGTGATGCGCGGGCCGGCCCGTTGCCCACTGGTCCCGCGGGATGCGGGTTAATGTTGGCAAATGGCAATAGCACAGTAAAGATGATAATAATCTAATATGCTGTGTGTAGTTTTTTTTATAGATCTAGCCTCTTAATTTTGATCTAAAAATGCACTAGATTGAAGCATTTTCTTTGCAAAATTACTTTATATATTGTTTTATTTTCATATTTGTAGTTCCAATGTTGAGATTGTAGTTTAATTTACGTTATTATTGAAATAGAGTTTCATGTTGTAACAGATTGGTTGAAACGAGTGTTCTTTGTTTAAATTTGTTTTACTTTTAGGAACCACACTCTAGCATTAGTTGGTTCCTCTAATAAGAAGATCTACTCATTTGGACAAGGACAGAAAGGACAACTGGGGAATGGAGTCAAGACAGATCAGTCTGTCCCTCTACCTGTAAACCTATTGCAGGGTACTGACATTTTGGAAATGTAATATCAATACAAATATCTTCTGCATTTAATTTACTTTTTGCTTTCAATTTAATTAGCTATTTCAGCCACAGGTTTGTGCTAACAACATGGTTATGCTGTAATAAGGTTTTGGTTTTTGCCTTTCAGATCGCAAAGATGATGAGCGGATTTGTCACATATTTGCCGGGGGAAACTATTCTGCAGCAGTGCTCTTTTGATCAGGTATGACATTTTTCATTGTGTTTAGAATTTGGGGGGGATTATTTTATGTAGTTCTGTTACGTGTCATCAGTCGTTTTGGAATATTGTCCATTTATTCAGTATATTAGTATATATATTTTCCATTTATTCATATTACAGAAGTGTGAAGAAAAAGCCAGCACTCATATTTCAGTCATCAAAACTTTGGATGAGAACACTGTAGAAATGTGGCTGTCAGAATGTGATAAACCCAAATCATGGGAGAGAATACAGAGGTGAGCCCATATAAAGTTTCAAGACTGTTGTGATTCAAGTTGAACTAAAATAGGATTTCGGTTTCAACATTTATTTTCATCCACATGTATACACTTCCACACTTAATTGTAGAGACATCAAGATAACCTTCTCCTCTCCAATGTGCTTGAATGGCAGCTTCCTTGACAGAAGGTAATAAGATTTCTTACTTATTCATACAGATAAAACATAATAATGAAATGATCTTCAGGAATCTTTGTCTTATTATTATCAATGTAGCCTTGACAAGCATTACCAGACCTCACCGAGATACTCTGGCTTGGACATGTCCCTTGCTCGAATTGCTTTTGAGAAGCTGGCGACAAAAGACAAAGTACTAAATGAGGTATTGTAACATTTCATGACATATCACTGCAACAGCACAATTATTCAGTGCTTGTAGTGAGTGACAAATGTATACTATAGCAGTAATATGAGCTGAGGTCCTTTACCCGAATATTTAAATTGTATTACCTACCAATGAAATATTGGCAATAATCCTGCCATAGAAATACAGTGGAAGCAGCGTTTGAAGGTAAAAGTTACCAGCCAAAACCTACTTTATGGGAATGTTCTTTTCACCCACTACATTACTTGGCTTAAGCTTTCCAATGTATAGGGAATGTTGTTATAATGACCTACATTCATGTTTCAAGATTGAGGTGGTGGTCCGAGACACTCTCCTTCCATCACTGTGTAAGGACCCCATTGGAGTTGAGAGTCTAAGGGTTTTCCTGATAGTCCCAGAGCTCCTGAGAGTCCTGGTCCAGCAAGGCCACGGTTGGGAGCTGACCACAGCTGTTGCTGCTGCTATCCTTTCATTGAAGCATCACAAGCTCAAACTCCTTGGTAAGTGGCTTTATGATGGCCCACTGGCACTGAGAGTATGCATGCAAAGTTTGACACCGATCAGTCCAGTAGTGTCCTAGACTAGCTGGGCACAGATGGACACCCACGCGCGTGTGCAACACATCTTGCCTGCCCAAATTGTAATTCCTGGAAACGCTACTGCATGCATTCCTTTCCCTTTTTTTTAAACAAAAATTTAATTCCACGATTTTGCAACCCATTTTTGCACCCAGTGTCAATGATCTAATCATGTAATCCTGGGCGCTACACTTCCTCTGCCAACCTGGGGGGACAGCGGACTGACCTCATGCTTCATGTATTCCTTTCCGATTGGCTATGATTGCCTTCCAGGCAGGAGAGACAAAAAAAGCCCAAAATCATTAACATAGCGTGATCAACCCCAAATTTGAGGGGCCTCTAAACAACGCAAAAAGTGAATTAACTTACAGTAGCCTATGCTACTCTAAGTAGCACAGGGTGTAACATAAATGGTACAAATGTCACAGTTTGATGCAGAGAGTTGCAAATAATCTTGTGAGCCATGAGCCAAATAGCAATTTCTAAGATCTGTATCTTTTTAATTTCTTCAGAGGGCTTATGGTCCAGAATGCCCTACTACTTTTTCAGATCTGCAGTGAAAACGTTCTGCACAGTGACCGCAAAGCACCTTGAACTGACCGATGACCAGTACGACAAGTGCGGTAGATCAATATTCGATAATTTGAGGGTTCTGCAAAAGCTGTACAATGTGAGTGTATTTTGGATCCACAAAAGTTTCTATAGAAGGCTCTCATGTTTTATTCTTGTTCATTTGTTCACTAATTTCATCCAAAAATCTGCCTGTAGGTCAACAGCAAAAGCCCAAGATCGTTACCTGCCAAGGTTTTCCACATCGACACAACATGTGTCTTGATTCGTGTAAGTGCTTACTTAAACAAGGGGTGAATTGCTGTGGTTCAATTCCTGCTGTATAGAGCACCGAAGTCTGACGTCAATATCGGCAGAGAGCGCTGTTCCCAGGGTTCGTCTTAGATCGCCTCATATAAGAACGGTGTTCTTATAAATAAACAAATCATCCTGGCCGTTTCACTCATATGGATATGAAGAATCACCTGACTGACTATGAGAAAACACTATTTTATTGCCAAATTAGTTACATTTTACGTTTTAGCTAGAAACAGACAGTATCAAATATGACCTTCGTAAACAATACAGAGACACCTCCCCGACAATATCGCAGAGACCGTTTTTGGACCACAATTCTTATATGAGACGATTTTAAGATGACCCCATGTTATTATCCATAGAGAAAAACGTCAGCAATCTATAAACAAGTCTTTGATTTGTTTAGTGATTACTGCTGCAGAGCATGATAAGCTGAGTTTGATTCTACATCCTGCATTAAAGAACATTTGCTAAATGGATTAATACATTCACTTTATTTGTTTTTAAATTCAGCTTAAAAAGCTGGAGCATTCTCGTTGGTTCTGTCCTCCATCTTCTCATCAAGAGCGTAGGTTAAATGAGGCCAGGACATTAAATAAGGTAAAGAATCTTTCATAGAGATATCAGATACTCTAGTATCTGTCCCATATTATCATTATGTTTCTTCTATTTTAATGATGCTTTAAACTTACAGAATGCAATTGACTTCCTGATGGCATACCCCTGCATCTTGGACACAAACGCTAAATGTGGATTTTGGGCACTTCAGATATGTCAATACAAAGTAGGCATTTTATCTGAAAATAAATTATATATTCAGAAATTCATATTTGTGGCAGTAGTACTGGCTCCTAATGAGCAGTTAAGGTGTTTGCAGACTGTTGTGAATATTGAAGCAAATTTCTGCAAACACCTTTATGGTGCCTTGCATGATTGCCTCTGTTGCTGGTGTGTGAATGTGTCTGTGAATGGATGAATTGTAAAGCTCTTTGGAGAAAGACACTATGCATTCATCCACTGTTTTGGCTGACAGGATTTTCATGGACAACATTTTCTTCGCCTTTTTGAAAATAAACTCCTCGTGGGCAGGAGCACACTGCTGCAGGATACATTTGATTGCCTGCGAAAGAAGTCCTGCTATCTCAAAGTGCCTGTGACGGTAAATATTTTCTGTATAATATTATTTTTGTGATCCTTCTTTTGTGATCTTATTCTCATCTTACTGTTATGACTCAATCTCCTTAGAGTCTTAGAGGGATTTGTACAGGCCCAATTACTAAACTGCACTGTAAAACATCAACATTCTACTCCAGTAGGTCATTGATTCACATAATGCAACCTAACTTTAGGTCAAATTCAAAGAGGAGGATGGTATCGATGAAGGTGGTGTGTCAATGGAGTTTTTCAACCTCCTTGGAAAAGAACTTCTCAATCTCAACACAGAGCCAGCAATACTACAAGTCAATGAGTATGGACTGGCCTGGTTCTCCCAAGACGTGTGTACATATTTTCCAAATGTATCTGATAATAACATTGCAATAAAGTAAAGTATGAAAATAAAGTAGAGCGAGGTAGATAATATCTCTTCACTTTCCATGCCAAGAGTTTCTGTATTCTAATCTTTTGTCATGCTATTTATAGGATGATAGTGTGTCTGATGAGTTCTTCTTACTGGGCCTGCTCTGTGGTATGGCTCTCTACAACCGTTGTTTACTCAACCTCCGCTTTCCACTCATCATTTTCAAGAAACTCTTGGGTTTGGATCCATCAATGGACGACATGGAAGAGATGGCACCAACCGAAGCACAGTAGTTACATTCAACTAGTCATACGTATATTGCCACATTTTATATTTAAATAAGGTTTTAAATGGTTTTCTTTTTAATTCGTTATAATTGTATATTATTTCCCACAAACAGGGGTTTACAGGAGCTGTTGAAATATGACGAGGAGATTGTTGAAGACCTAGGATTGGATTTTGGTTGGGTAAGATTTATACTCAGAAATGTCAAATAATTTGTATTTCTAGTTTGTGTGAGTGAGTATTTACATTGCAGTGGATTTACAGTAGCATCTGTGTTTTTAGTGTAGAGGGCGACCACTCCTACCAAACGGAGAGATGACCCCAGTAACAAAGATCAATAGGTATGTCTTGATAATGGATTTGGTATTAGAATCACTTTCAAATACCTGTACATTCTATTTAGAATTTATCTCAATGCCGTTGCTGTACATGATGGTGTAGTGTGACCAGTGGCGGACAAAGTAAAGTAATCTACCCTAGTACTTGAGTCAAAGTACTAGGGTAGAAGTAAAGATACTCCTGGTTAAATATTACTCCACAAGTGAAATTACTCATTAATGTTTTACTTGATTGTACTTGCTTTTAAAAAGACTTTAAAGGTATTCAAAAGTACAAATTTCAAAGTACATTCCTTGCAAAATAATGTAAAAAAAGGATGTAAAAATTTAAATACTCAAGTAAAGTATCAAGTAAATTTATTTCTATAACTGCATGTTATGTAGACAGCACTATAATTGCATTGTATGTAGTCATAGCACGCCATAGTACATATGTATAGCATAGTAGTATATATCTATAGTTTATATGTATAGTTTCATTATATAGATATTCCACTGTTACTTTCTTAGCTTACGCATGTTTCATGATAAATGCTTTTATGTGATGTATTCCCATGCTTTTTGTTCTTGCTTAATGTAAGTCGCTCTGGATTAAGAGCGTCTGCTAAATGCCTAAATTGTAAATTGTAAATTGTACTTCATTACTGTCCACCAATGGTAGTGACATACTGCTGTAGATGCATGCCGGCACGATATACATAAAATGTAACCTCATGGGATAGTTAATGTGAGTCTGACACATAATGATAATTAATCTTTCACAATAATTGGTCATTCACAGGCAGGAATATGTTGACCTTTACATTGACATGGTGTTCAACAAGTCGGTAGACGGTCAGTTTAAGCCGTTTCAGAGAGGCTTTTTAGAAGGCTGTCCCCCACATGCATGGAGAATGTTCCTTCCTGATGAACTGATGATACTTCTCCATGGAGATGAAAACTTCAAGTGGGAGGAGCTGAGAGAGGTGAAGTTTGGAAAATCAATTGGATTTGATCGTGGAATTATTTCTGTTTGCACTCTGGGTGAATTCAGATCAGATTGAATTATTGTCACAGACATATGGCCATTTGTATGGTTAAACACTGCTGCAACCCTGCAGAATACTGCACAATACAGAATGGATATGTCAGTGGACATAGTTTTGGGTCTGCATTGCAAGGCTAAATCTCATCATATGGTGGTCTGTGGCTCAAATGCAGGACCCCCCCAGAAAAACATCAAATCTGTGCCCGTATTGCTGGACCAATGATGACGAAATGACCATTTCTTACGTCATCATTTAGAGCTAGTCATACACGTATGTGTATGACTAGCTCTAAATGATGACGTAAGAAATACGTGTATGACCAGCTCTAAATGATGACGTAAGAGATATGGTCATTTCGTCATCATTGGTCCAGCAATACGGGCACAGATTTGATGTTTTTCTGGGGGGGTCCTGAAATGGCGGAACGGCTGTCACGACAAATGGACCAGGCCGATCACATTACTTGCGCGCTCTGCTTGCGCAAGTAACAAGCCCCCAGCCAGGGCTTTCTGTAATCCTTTTTAAAAGCATTATTGTCAATAAATGTATTAAAATATTAATGTATTAAAGAGTATTCAATCAAAGTAAGATGTTTTAATAATTTCTTCTGAACGGCAATCTTATTCTTTTTTAATATCTTATTTGTAACTGTATTCAAATTAAAATGTATATGCCTTAATGTTGTCTATCAGCAGAGCCAGAGTGTTTCTATTCATGTTTCTGCAGGTAGGCTAATTACACCACCACATTACTCTATGGCTCTAATAGCGTGAAGGACTGACAGAGCTGCTTGATCAATGATGAGGGGTGAAATGTATATTACGTTTTTTTGCAACCTTATCATTTTAATATTTCGTGTAGCACCCTTTGAATAAACTAGACCATTCATTCAGCATTTGAGCCACGAACCACCATTTGATGACATTTAGCCTTGCAGACCCAAAACGTAGGCCTACAAATATTTTGTTATCGTTGGATAACATGTTGTCCACAATTCCATGCTGTATTGATGTTGGTGGTACCATTAACAATTCTTCTACATTCTCTAATTGTGTAGATACTAAATTGATGCAGATGTTTAGCACTTGTGCTTTCTTTTTAAATGTTTTTGATTGATTGATTGAAATATTTATTAACAGTTTGTAGAATTTACAGTACATTTTAAGCACAAACTCAATACAAAGACTGTCAACTGTGAGTGGACGACCCAATTAAGCATTACACTTGTTTACAACAGGGTCCACATTGTTCAATTCATCAAAACATTTAAAGACATACAAACATTTAGAGACATACAAATAGACATTTCTATGTAGCTAAATTCATCATATGGGAAGCAAAAAAGGGAAAAGATACAATATACAGTGAGGGAAAATGGGGTGGGGGGGGTGGGGGGGGATTCAGATTTTACAGAGGCCAGTTTCGAATTGCAGCCATCCGTAGGTGCCCTTTGAGAGCGGTTTTGAAGGAGTCAAGGGATTCACATGTCTTAATGACTGTTGGTAGGGCGTTCCACATTTTGGTGGCATAGGAGCGAAAAGAATTTAGTCCCTTGTTTGTGCCGAATCTGGGTTGTACATGGTTTGTTGTACTCCCTCTGGTGTTGTGGGTGTGGACTTCGTTTACACTAAGGAAGTATTTAGACAGGTACATGGGTATCTTGGTGGTGTATCGAATCTTGTGGACCAGACCCATTGCAAGATGCTGTACTCTGTCGTCGACCCTAAGCCATCCCAGCCTGTCAAAGTGGGCAGGGGGGTGAGGCCAAGTAGGAGCCTGACCAGTTTGTTTTGGGAGGTCTGGAGCCTTGTTTTAAGGGCCTTTGAGGTGCTGTGGTACCAAGAGGTGGATGCATAGTCAAAGAAACCTTGTACGAGGGCTCCTGTTAAGGTCTTCAAGGTGTTTTTGCTGACCAGTGAGGAGATCCTGTAAAGGAATCTTGTTCTTTGATTGACTTTTTTGATTACGTTGGTGGCCATCTTATCACCGGAAAGATTGGCCTCCAGGATGGAACCTAGGTAGGTAATTTGATCTTTTCGTGTGATAATATTGTCACCCACTCTAACCAAGAAGCCATCTGCCTTGCTGAGATTACTATTTGATCCGAAGAGGATGGATTCAGTTTTTCCCAGGTGTAAGGATAGTTTGTACCCAGTGGTACCCATTCTACATACTGTGAATAAAAGATTCAATCAATTGAAAGCGTAAAATTAAACCAAATGGATCCATAACCATAAGGGTCCATTTGGTTTTATTGTACACTCACAAGATAAAGATCTATAAGGGATTAGGGTCCATTTGGTTACCAACTCTCCTCAAATGACCTCAAATGAGCGGACCACCTGAAACCTCCACTAGCTGGTTGAAAACCACTGAACTAGTGTGGTATTGTGGTTTGTTTGAATGAGTGAGATGGATGTATTGTACACTTGTTAGAGTACAAGTTGTACTGTCTCTAAAGATTGTACATTACTCTTAAGATTGTGCCAGAGCTGGATTGTACATGCATTATGGGACTGTTGTTTTCCTCCTCTGTGATTGGTCAGAACGGGTCTGTACCTGCCCCCCTCTACTGACCACTCCCCGTCCGCGTTTTCTCCACGTGACTCCGTGTAGAGACAGCCTTCCAAAGTTAAAAACACACTTTGTTTATTCTATCTTGCACACTGCTCGTCTGATTCTGAACACACAAGCTAACTCACTTCTCACTGCATTTTGATATCTTGACTTAACTCTTTGCAGACCTCTGCGAGGGATACAATTAATAGCATTTTTGTGCATAGTCGATTCATTGTGATTTATTTTTGCGTTTGTATTATTGTGTGCATTTTGCACAGATTGTATTTTAAGGTGAGCGAACGTGGTGTTCTTTCAAGTCACACGACTTTTCCCATTTTACTGACATTACTTTTGCTCGTTTTTGCACTCTGTTTTTGGGTTCCGTAGCGATTTGGAAGAGCTCGCGCACAGTGAGTATTTCGGTTTCACGCTAAAATAGAGACAAAAGAATACAAGCATTTTTTTTAAGAGCGCCATGGCGACAGAAGTGGAGACATGGACCATCGCTCAACAACACGACGGTGAGTCATGCATCGACAAGTGATTTGAGTGGTACTGTGCAGTGTGCAATGCATTTGGGGGGTAATCTGGAGGGAGGACATTGCGTGCAGTGCCGTGCACCCCCTGATCCATTCCATTGTCCTGTGGTTGGAAGGGATGGGCAGTGGAGACAGTGGAGTGGAGTAGCACCAGCATGCTACACCACCATGTGCTCTCTCTCGAACACACAGCACTGCGATTCACAGCCATTGTGCTGCACACATTTCGACCTCCGTCTCGCTCTGTTTGACATGGCATGGTGTGTCTGTGACGATGTTCGGAGCTTCGTGTTATGTTTTGACTGGTTTGTTTTCGTTTTCAGTCGTTCGACGTCGTCTGGCCCGAACACGTTAACGTTTAACCCGTTCACTCTCGTGATTGGCTCAACCCCCCCATAGTCAGCGCCTACTTCCGCTTTACGAAGCCTTGTTTGTGTCTAGTGCTTGGTTTTGTTTAGCCTAATCTGCACCAGGCTCCCTGGCCTACACGATACGTGATCTACACACGATGGTCTACATTCTGTTTTTGTACATAATATGTACATGTGTTAAGATGCATGTGTTAACCATATAGTTATCATATTCATATTGGTATTAATTATTAACATGTGCGGTAGACAACAAGACAAGTTCTTTTTTTGGACATGCGACACCGTTGTACTACGGAGTGTAAATGTTGCTTTGGAAACCACACGCCCCCTTTCGTGGGGGCGTGTGGTTGTTGTCATCAACACAAGCCACATTCTTTCTTTTGCAACCTTTTCACTTCAATTACTGAGATTGCATTAATTTACCGGACGCGCATCATCAGACATACACCATATAGCATATATGCGAGATTTTGAACCACCCACCCACAATAACCATATTGTAACAGAGTAGTTGAACCGATATACCTTAATTTTACATGCGCAAACGGACGTGGTGTGTTAATATGAATAGCACGTGTAAAGTCATTTTAAGTCATCAGTCTGACTGTCACCGTCAGTCTTTGACGTGACGCCACTAGTGTAACAGTGACGCTGAGCGTATATCTTACTACTAGGACATAGGGCCACCTTACATAATCTCAATTGCCTTGCATTTAATGTTGTAAAAGAAATAGACTTTTTGAGAGCAAAAAGAGTATTGAGAGCAGCACTGCAATTAGACTGAGATATAGTTTAGTTACTACAAATGACGCCTGCCCAATGTAAACCATTTTTGGAATTATTACTGCACAGACAGGAAATTGATTTGTGTTTAAGGTCGGAGATTCATAAGTTACGTTGTGGTCATAATAATAACCCACTATTTGTTTGAAATTTGACAATAAGTTTAGTATTTAGAATTTGATGGTTCAACATGAGGCAGGAAGCGTCACACACATTCTAAAATGAATTGCACACACACGCACACACACAGTACTCGACACATGATGTGACCAGAAGATATAAGAAATGGAACTTAACAGAATGAGTAGGAATTAGGAAAACAACATGCGTCTCGTATGATTGTGCAGTGTGCACAGATGTCAATTTATTTGATAATGCAGATGTCTAGTGTCTACAAGTGTATCAATATGTGCTTACGCAAATGAGAGTGAGCAAGCAACGCTTTTTTTTTACTGGTCAAGCAGACCAGTGCTATTTATTCAATAATCATAACAAGTATAAAAATAGGACAAGACAGACATTATTGTACACGTATTCATGCCCCCCTACACACAACAACATTAATAAATACTGTTGTAATGCAATACACAAAACAGGCGAATGGTTGCCAAGCCAGTGCAAATGAACAAAAGGCGACAAATGCCGCGATAACTACAGTGCACAACTCAATTGGAATATCAATGTCGCTTTGAGACCACGCTTAGAGAAGCCAGGTGACATTACCTCCATGCAGTCCTCCTCGATCTATGTGTCTGTTTTACCTTTAGATTATAGTAAGACAACCATGTGACCCAAAGGGATAACGGAGAACTCGCCAGTTAACCAACTCGCAGTCGCCACAGCGAAAATTCTTCGCTTCAATGTCTTCATCGCTGTCTTCAACAGTGTGGTATGTCAACCCCACAGATGTTATATTTCATTTCTAACGTGATCAAATTATTTTGTGCAATTAAATGGTCAGCTCTGCTAGATAATGATACAAAATTGAGTATGTGAATACCAATGATGGTAGACATACCAATTCAGGATATTATTTACTAATTAATTACATTGTTTCGGTACTTTGGTGTTTAAACTTTAGCATTCCTACTTCATCTAGTGTAAACTCTAAACAACTATCCTCTCTATCTCTCAATTCAATTCAATTTAAAGTAAAACTAAAAATGCACTAAACCGCTGCGAGTCGGAAAACTTGCGAGTTCTCCGGATACCACCCAAAGACCCTCCTGCACACCCTGTAGCTGTATCTCAAATAAGATTCTGACCTGCCCGCCACCTGCTCACCCACCCCTGAATCACCCCTTTGGATAAGAGAATCAGCTAAATCCGCAAATATAGAAACATTTTGGGTGACATACAGTAGGTACTAGGCAGGTCTGTCCTCTGACCAATGGCACTGATTAATATTATACCGTAGCACAAAGATCATGTCATAGGATCGTTATTAACACCATTGCAACGTCTACTCTTTCTGGTCATTTCTGTGACTGCTGTTTAAATGGAGGAAAACTGGAACATACTCTGCCACAGATGTCAAGCCTGATTTGTTCATGGCCTGCTGAATACACATAATGTATGTTGAGGTCTTACTCTTGTTCTTTTGTCAACTCCTGCCTCCTCCCTTCCTCGCAACCCTAATACATAAACACACGCCCTGACCTGCCAGTGCTACTACATGCTTTTGCAATTGTACAATTGTACAATTGTACTGTACAATTCTGGACTGGTCATTTTTCATCTTATGAATAACTTTGACCATAGGGATGCTGGAGTCCCTGTTTTGGGGAGATTTCCAAAGCTTTGTGTGTAAAGTGTATATAGCGATAAAAGTGGTTAATGTTTGTACTGTAAGATTCGTTTAATTGTGGGCAGGTATACTATTACAATAAAGTCTTGAACTTGAATTGGCAGCAACAGTACATTGATCAGCATTTTTGCTTTGTTGATTAAGTCATTATCTGAATCTTAACCGTTTATTATTCTTGCTCTAATCTTTTGTATACAACCTAACATTCTTGTTACAGCTCGTTATCAGTGTTGTTGCACTGCAGCTGTCAGACGGCCGAAGTCAAATAGGCCTAACTTAATTCAATGTAGAGCAGAAGTTAGTTTTGATTGAACTGTAACATAATGGGTCTAGACTCTAGTGTGGTGTATTGTTGGGCGGGGTGGTCTAAAATTTAGACCCTAAATGTTACAGAAACAATCACAGTGGAAGCGGTGTGGCTTGCTAGAAGCAATATGCAGCTTTTATTCATATATTTTGTTCATGCAACAAGCATTCACTTGTGTTTGACCACCACAAGTCGTCTTGTTTTGTGATTTGGTTAAAATGAAACCAACAATCTTATTAGGCACTCTATTTACTTGAACATTTATTTACCCTGTCTTACCTTGCATCTGGTGGTGGTAAATCGCAAATACACATTTGCCACCCTACTGAAATGTCAAGAGTTGAGCTTGTGGCATGTAGCTCCCTCCACATTCATGTCTGTAAGAAATGACAGTTGAACCCCTTGAGCCAAACGCACCGCCCACCGCACCCTTCTCTCCCTCTGGTCTTGTAGGGATTACTTGGTCCATATCATAATGTGGCTGTTTATTTGACTTTTTAGAGTACATATTATGTGTAGTTTACCTCTGCTACCATTACCCTGAGGTGTGTGGATTGTGGAATGGATGTGTGTGGGGCAGGTGTTAGTGACAATCTGTTGAGCGTGGTCATCTTAGACGAGGCAGCCATTTACATAAAAAAAAAAAAAACTAGGGCAATCTTGTGAGGGCTCTGGAAAAAAAAAACCTCTTTGCACTATACTGAGTACTGACCCCCTTTGCAAATCAGTCACCCAATGGCATACCCTCTCTTCTTGTGGCTGACTGCTACACAGGGACATTTTCCCCATCATAGTACTAGCCCGCAAATAGTATTTCTGCTGTTTTTGAAAATTGTGATTTAAAATAATGATTGCCTATAATTAAATGGCTAGAATTGAGATGTCATGTCAGGGTTAGAATAGTTAAACAGCTGTCATGAGGGTTTAACACTGTTTGGGTCAGTCCTCCAGTCACTGTGGTGGTAGGTTCAAGGTTGGTTGACCTTGTGGTCTGTGGTGAGGTTGGTGGATTTATTGGTAGAGCAAATGGAAGGTAACTCACCGCATCACTTGCCTGTCTCCTCTGTGGTACTGTATTGGCTCGGTATGCCTTCTGTCTGGTCAGTGTGCAGGTGGCAGACAGTACTGGGTATGTTTAACATGGCAGCAGGCGAATGTTGCTCGTTTATTGCTTCAATTGGAGAAGGGGAAGTGAGCTGTGAGAAGTGATTAAAGGCAAAAACATCTCACAATACAATACAGAAAACTCACAGCAAAACAAACAGCATCGATAGGATCTGCATGTAAGCAGAACATAACATGGTGACAATATGAAAACAGAAGAGGCGAGGCAAGGCGAAGAAAAGCAAACCCTTTGTCCCTTTTTTTTTTTTATTTCAAATTTGGAACCTAACTATTGGATCTTGAGGATGAGATCTGCATTACAGATGCCCAAAGACATATAGGGCTGTATTTTGCGTGTCTTAAGTACCAGGTCTTATTACTTAACTTAAGACCTTAAGACCAATGCTCTTTGGCCACTCAGAATAGCCAAATGGCATTGATCACGCCTCCAGGTCTTAAGTTAAGTAATAAGACCTGGTACTGGCAAAATACAGCCCATAGTCTCCTATTGGTTTCAAGTTGCCCATACTTATTAGGTAACATTGCAATTTTGGTCCTTTATGATGGCTGTATTGGTTTGCAGGCCAATTTACTTCTGCCCTTCCTTTTTTGTCTGACTGGGTGTGTTTTTGGCTGGCTGACATTGGTTTGTTGATTTACAGTCCTGGCAGGGCGTGTGGTCTGCATGAGCGAAAGAGGAGAAGATGACACGTGGTCAGTTGTTTACTCGTTTTTGCAGGCCCAGGGAGTGTTTGACAGTAGTGCTCTACCTGTTCTGCAGCAGTTTGAAACAGTGTGACATATACAGTACTTGCACACAGGATGTGGTCCTCTGTGAAAGTCAGTTAAAAAGCTTTCTGCCTTGAGTTTTTTAACATCATGCATGATATATTAGTAATCATTTGCAAAATTGTTCAATACACACATTTTGTCTAAAGTCTGCACTGCATACTTTAGCTTGTGAAAGGAAAAAAGGAACATAATGGGATGTTAATGACTGAGATTTAAATATACATATAATGAAAGAATAGAATTGTAGCCTCTTGGATTTTAGTTTTTTTTTAGTTAAATTAACATTACGTATTGTACTTGGTATGCAGTACCATGGTACTTGGTGTGCATGTTGTACACGAGATCTATAACTTTCTAGTCTAGTATTCACTGAGTATGTAGTATAGGCTGTATAATGCTGCATTCACACTACTAATGGTAACAAGTTTCAGCTTATTTCAGCTCGGCTCTAGTGTGAATGCAGCATAAGTGAGTACTAGCCTAATGGTGGGATACATGCATCTGTATGATAGTGAGGACTCGTAGTTGGTTTGTAGTATACTAGGAAAGTACAGGCTCCTGAGTAAGAGCAAGGAGTAGCCCAACGGTTGGTTTGGGTTTTGTGGTTTGGCCAATGTCCCGCTCTCCTCCCTTGCCCTTCCCACTACATGTCCTGTAATCTATAGGAACATAACGTTGTCAGAACCAAGATAACTTCTCATACTCACTGACTGACATTTGGTAGAGTAGAGGGCTCGTTTGTATAGTAGAAGGGCTCTGGGGTATCCATTACACCCCTCCAATGTTCATTGCCCTATCTCCCACAGTTGGGTCATGTGACCAGTAGTAAGCCCAACAACACTGCCATATGTAGTCAGACCCATGTTGTGCTGCTCTAGACAGTGCCATGAGACACCGAAGGAGAAAGAGAAGCTGGTGTCAGCATTTCTCCACCACGTGCTACCTCCCTCCGTCGTCCTATCCTATGCCTGCCAACAGCACCACGCCTACTATGTCAATTGCCAAAACTACAGTAACACTCAGATCGTTGTTGTTGTTTTTCTGCAGAGTTCAACTTCTACAGCCAATCAGCCATTTTCTTACCACTTTCTTTTTACCGTCACAACATATCCTTGTTTACAAACACTTCAACTTGAGTTGAATGGCAGAAGATCACTGGAAGACTATACAAGTTATTTATGTTGGTGCTTAAAAAAAAGTTTCAAGAATCAGCAAATTTGCAATATTGGTCTCAAGTAATTTGTAATTAATTAATTATACATTAGTTTTTTTGAGAAATCCTTGAATTGCATACAAATCCAACATACTGTTTGAATAAATGTTCAGATGATAGCATAGTACAACACAAACACTGAACATGAACACATAAGTTCAATTTCTACTACAGTTGCAATTAGGGCATTAACCAATTAACCATACCATCAAAATAGATTTATAGTCGATTAGTCTGCGGTAAAATATGATATTTATTCCATCCAATCAAGCATTAAAACACCGTGTTCTGAAACAGCCAGCGAGTGAAGCAAAACAGAGCCGGTGAATGCAGGCCGAGTGGAATAGTACTGAGAGAGTGGTGACACACTTTGATCTCACCGCAAAGCGGGTACCTATGGGCTATAGTTCCAACATTGGAACTATCCCATTGAGATAGAATGAGCACTTCCGCATTCCATTGTTACAGTGGGAGTCAACGCGAGTGTCACCACTCTCTTACTAGAGTACGCTGAATGCCGCTCTGATTGGCCGAAATTAGCTCAGCTGTTTCAAGTCAAAGTTGCAAGTCCACAATGACTCACGGATGGACACGTTGTGAGCTTGTAAATCTGCTATTTTTGATGCGCAAGACCGTTCTACGGAGCAGCATAGCATGTTACGTTGTTCACAATGTTTGGAGAGTGGAGACTGGAGCGGGGAGGAGGAGGAGGAGGAATGAACCATGCGATGTTTTTCATACAACCCTAAATGTTCAACAACAAGTTACAACCACAGTTCCTTTGGTTTTTAGAAGGAGCTACAAGCTAGGAGGAGGTTATGATTACATACTAGGTTTGCTAGCTAGCAGGCTCAAGGCTGCCAGGCTATGAAGATGATCAACTACTTAACTTCATCGCGACTATTATAACTATGAACGTGCGGCATAGCGTTTTTTGTTGTTGTTGGATAAGCATGAAGAAACATGAAATCACGGCAAGAGCTACTGTAGTTTGACTGTCACCAAACTGGATAATATTGGGCAGAGTGAGGAGGAACTCCTGCTACTTTACTGTACCGGACGACACGTCTCCAATCTAACTTGTTGAACAAACTACAGTAATAAACTCACCAATAGTAAAAGTATTTACACACTGTAGTTGTCCCCATTGAGCGTATGAGGCATATCGCATTATGCTTTTCCCAAAGAAAAACTGTCTTGAATGCTGCTAGACTAGCAGCATGCTGCTAGACTAGCAACGCCACCGCCGATCCGCCGCCGCACCTACACGAGTGAGGGTGACGGCAAAACCCACGTACAGTAGGCTTGTATATGATATGAAAACAATCAGCCAGGAATGGATTAGTACTGAAGTTGGCGAATTACCAACAAAACAACCGAGCTCACAGCTGCATGTCTGCTGTAGAAAAAGAAATATCATAAAAATCATAAAAAAATATTAAAATTAATATTAGCGAATAATCGGATGTCAATTAACAGTGTCGAATAGTGTTTTGCTAGTCGACTATTCGATTATTATGTTAATGCCCTAGTTGCAATGCAATGTTCTGCCGTGCCAAATTATTGTAATCTGATTTTCTTTTAATATTGTCCTGCTGTGATGTAGCTACTTGTGCATGTGTTTTCCATGTCGCTGAATCATAGGAATTATATTGCTTTTTCCCCGTGGATGGGACATTTAGATTGAAAAACGGTTGGAAGCCTGGATAAAACCATTGTTGTGTGCCACAGAAAGGTTCCATATGGACATGGGGCTACACTACAGCAACGTTTAACGTTAGCTTCCATGCTAGGCTTGCTAGCTGGCATCGACATAATATGTTGGTATATATCCTCTGAAGCAACAGATGTTTTCTAATGCTCAGATTGTTCTGGAATTGCTGCCCCAACACGGTGGAATGCACACCCCAAAACGCTCTCATTCCACAGTTTTTATTGATTGTATTTATTATTATTATTATTTATTGATCCTTCGTCTTAGTATTCCCCCTAATAAAGTTGTTTTTATTTGTTTTCTCATGCCAACCATGTAATAGACATTTGAGTATTCATATACCTGCATTGCTGCACGTTATCTGTTGGTCTTTGATCAAGTAGCCTACACCAACATTTTATAAGCTACTGTAGTCACTATTCATTGATTCACTGGTAGGCTACACCAAAATAACGAAATCCATTTGAAAATAAATATCACTGTTCTCAGGTTGAATATTGATATGCGATTAAAATATGATTAATTTAGATTAATTAATTACAAATTTACAATGCCTCTGATTAATTCGATTAACATTTTTAACCAAGCCCTATTTTTCATCTGGGAGCATTTTGACTAAATCAGTGTATCTACAGAAGAAACATGAAGCCAAACAAATAATGTACTGTCTGCATGTATTCAATACGGTACATTATTTGTTTGGCTTAATTATATTTCTATTACAATAGGAATAGTTATTAATTTCACAATTTTTGAGTGGTGCTTTTTTGTACCCCCCGGGACGGTATACATTTACTTCGGGACGGTTCAAATTGTATTTTGGGACGGTTCCGGGACGGTGGTGAAAAAAGTTAGTCTGGAGCCCTGCTATTATGTCACAAAGAGGACAGCTACTCCATATCATTTGAAAATCAGCGTAGTAAAATGCTGGTGGCCTAAAACTTTAGTGGGAATCGCTGCTGGTAGCAGATAGTTCTCAAATTATAAGGTAGCATTTTAAGCAGTCTACTGAGTCTAATGTGGTTGGCCTAATGTAATGCATAACCTCCTGAAAACCCTTGGAGAGAATTACATGAAGGGCTGGAACAATGCAGTTCAGATGTATTATATTGGTGAAATTCCCCTTTAACCAAGTATCCAAACAGCTGCAAGTGTCTCATTAGAGTCTCACCAGTTTCTGGCGCCATTCTGTGAAACGGCATGTTCTGCATGCTTTCAGAGGGGACACACACTAAATGTATACTGTTGCAGACTTGCATGACAGTGTTGCTCATCTGAAAAAACTTATTTTCAAGCTTCAAAACACGTTTTTTGACAAGCTACACAGCCATGAGACGGTATAGGTTGAACAGGATCACTGTTTTTAGACTTCTCACTAGACTGCATCTCTTGCATGGACAGACCATATCCAACAGCTGTTGTGTTTGCGCAGTATTTCTTTTTCTTTGTCTGATAACCCACTCAGAGAGAGAGAGCCATTGGCTTTACTCAGCCTATGGAAAAAAATATTGTAGCATGAAGTGAGTACTTAACTGCCTAATAGCCTATGTCTCTGTATATATATATATATATATATATATATATATATATATTTGTACACATTTTATTATTATTTATAATATAGTGCCAGAGGTTGTGAACACAGATAGATAACCGATAAGCTAACTTACAGTCATTAAAACGTATGTCCTCATTCTTGTGTGTGTGTGCGTGATTTCAGAGTCAAGACTATTAAGGTTCAAACTCAACTGTTGTCTAAAATCTGTGGTATCCATTGTTGACAGTACTACTGTAGCTATTGCAGTATAACACCTCCAAGGTTATCTGCACATCCTGTCAAAGTAGAAAGACAAATGTTATACTCTGTTGCACAAATGGATATAAATCAAGCTTTACTGACTCTGGCCACCATTTCCCCTCTGTCTGTACACAGGAGTATTCTCCATGGAAGGTGATCTAGCAAATGGCGATGAAGACGACGGGCTGCATGAAGCGGAGATCAATGGTAACTGGACGCCCCAGGAGAAGGCTCTCCACGAGGCCCGGCTCAAGGCCAAAGCTAAACGGCGTCTGCGCAAGTCCTCGTCCCGAAACTCAAACAGTGAGTCGTTCTCTGAGTCGGGTGACTTGGCGGGTAGCGACCCCAACAGCCCTAAAGGCAAAGCCAACACCAATGACCGCAAGTCACGCACCGGCAAAGGCCGGGGCCTGCCTAAGAAAGGTAAGGGCTCCTTGTTTCTTCATCGTGAATCTGTCCACTAATTGATTACTTTATTAGACTTTATTGATAACAGTGCGGCAGTACAGGAAAAAAAAGATCAGTTTAAAGCATGACACAATAATCCTGTGAGTTATTGTACTCAATTCCTTCGCAAGACATACAATACATTACATATCGGCAACAATCATATAACATAACTTAAATAGTCGATCAACAAGCTCTTAGTTTGTCACATTAGCCTGGGTTCCAGCCTGATTCGCTGCATTCCGTGGATTTGTTTTGTCACTCAGTCTGGAAAGGGTCGGGACATGTAAAAGGGACCTGTGGCTTCTGATTGGTCTGTGGTGCGGGTTGGGTGAAAAAAAAGTTTAGTGAACTTATCATTCACTAAACACTAAATACATCTGTGGACTACTGAATCTAATTATTTTTTTGACTTTTGACTGTAGGTTTAGTCTCGAACTGGAGCTATTTCTTTCAACAGTGAGAAGCATGGATTGAGTGGCACAGGCTGACGTATTAGCAACAACGCTGGCCAGACTGAGTAGCGAGTGACAGGCTGGAACCCAGGCTAGTGTCACATTGCAACTGATGTAAACATTTTTAAAGAAATGCCAGGGGTAATGTGGTCAAGGTAGAACTATCTATGCTAATAATAAATTAATTATGGCACCCAATCAAGGCTTATGCTAGCTCTGACTACGACTCGTGCTATGCTAACAGTGGTATTTGTTGGTCAGGTGGTGCTGGTGGTAAAGGAGTGTGGGGGGCAGCAGGACAGGTTTATGAAGTTGAGGAACCCGACGCACGAGACCCAAACTACGATGAAGCTGCACAGGTATGGGCCTAATGTGGGCACATTATGGCTCTTGTTATAATGCAGTTGAGACGAATAACGGCCTAACTCCATAATTTATGAAAAACAAACATTAAACCTGTGTATAAAGGAGGGGCTATAAAACTTTATTTGTATAGCCCCTTTCATGACATGAAATGCAGCTCAAATTAGCATTAAACATAAAAATAATAGGAGTAATGCAATACCGTGAGGACATGAATAACAACAAAGATTTTAAAAGTTCAACTAAAAGCAAGAGTGTAGAAGTTGTGCTTTAAAAATGTCTACAGAGGCTGCCTGTCGAAGGTATAGTGGGAGTTTTTTCCACGCCGTCGACCCGTAGAAGCAGAAGGCTGCTTCACCATGTTTTTTTAGGCACATCGAGCAGGCCAGCAATGGTAGACCTGAGGGGGCGGTTTGGGACATATCTAGGCAAGCACTGGCAGTCGTGTATGTAGGAAGGTGCGAGACCATTGAGAGCTTTATAAACTATAAGCTTTATAAGTTGTTTAAAAGTTGTTTCTGACTAGTTGTCAGAAGAGACGGTTTTGACTCTGAACTGCCCCCTAGTGGAAGTATGGCTTTAAATCAACAAAGGACACATGGAAGTACTGTATGTGAGCAGTGACGGTTACATCATATGGATAATGTTATTTTAAGTAAAAGGAGCATAAATGAGCCTTAGTGCATCAGCATCTAGTGTTAAACCCGCCCGGCAGCACTGTTTAATGCAAATTGTTTGTGCAAGTTATAAGTATGTTTTGTTGAATTACTCATCACAAAGTTGTAAAAGTCACAGTATGTATATCCATAAAATAAGCAAGCAGCACGCGCAGACAATACACTAGTTCTTTCTTTCAATAATTTTATTATTATTATTATTATTATATTGTCACAATCTGATACAATGCCGGCTAGCCTACTTTCTAATGTTTTGATAATTCGCGCGACAGATGTATGCATGACGGTATAGTTTACAACTAGTGTATTTTAGAAGAAGATGATCAGGTAATATAATTGTGAAAAATGATAATAATAAAATGATTGAAACAAAGAACTAGTGAATTGTTTGCGAGCGTGCTACTTGTTTGTTATGGATATACATACTGTACAACTTTGTCATGAATAATTCAACAGAAAATACTTATAACTTGCACAAATAAATTGCATTAACCCATTCTGACCTGAGATCAGATTCATACGAGGTTTCCGCCGGACACACACTGTGTCTGATTAACCCATTCTGACCTGAGATCAGATTCTAAAAATGTCAGTCGCTCTTCGATTTAAAAAAAAAATAGCAGACCTACAAGCTCGTATCGCGCCACTCGGTGGCGCGATATGAGCTTGTAGATCTGCTATTTTTCAATAGCTAAAGCATAACATGATGCTGACACCAAAATGGGTGCCCGGTCAGAATGGGTTAAACAGTGCTGCCGGGCGGGGTCTTTGCGCAACCGCTCCGTCATTTAGATATATGCTGTTAAACTGTGCTGTTTGGCAGCTGTTATCAGTAGATTTTTAATACATTTACAACCATCGCCTAAACAGGATCCTAGTTACATTTTAGAAATGGTGGTCCCATATGAACCTTAGCATTGAGCCTCAGATAAGGCCCTCTTAGTTGTTCCTAAAATTCACCTTAACACCTGGTGCGATCACGCTATTCAGCCCAGGCACCGAAAGACGAGCAATGTCCGTGTCATCTCTGGATTTATACTTGAGTACTGTAAGGTTTTATTCGATACCGGTGCTAAGCCATTAAGTCAAGTCGCACTATATAGTTTTGAGTATCGGTGGCCACTTTGGACCCAAATAACTTGGCAGTCAACGTATTGGAACCGGTATACATCCCTAGTGGGGAAACGACACACTGGTGAATAAAAGAGGCCTCACACACCTCACACAAGACAGTAATTGTCCACATACAGACAACAAGCATATGCACACCTGTCCGTCTAATGAATCCCACAATGTACTGTATAATCCTTCGGTGAAAACGATGGCACAGTGTGGGATGACATGATTAATGCCCTCTGTTGTTGCCGCTGTGAACGGCACTGACAGTTTAATTCATGTATGTCCATGAGAACAGATGGCATTAGCTGTGGTATCCTATGATCTGCGCTTCCTTCATGCTAGATTCTTTTTGCAGTTAAAGGCCAAAGTCCGTAAGAATATTTTGCGACTGTAGGTCGCATTTACTATGAAAACGTGCATCTCCCATCCGTGCCTCCATATATGGTCATGCCTCGTGACATCACGTCTCCATATATTGTCACCACTCGTGACATCACGTCTCCATATATGGTCATGCCTCGTGTGACATCATGAAGACCCTTAGACCTCCATATATGGTGACGCATCACGCCATCATATATGGCCATCACCATATATGAAGATCGCGACACTGACCTCATCTAACCCTGGATAACCATACATGGAGAATACTGGATCTTCACCTAGATCTGCATATATGGAGCCAGCATAACTCGGCAGCTGGCAGCAACTCTACATCTGACCTCAAACCCTTAGATCTCCATATATATATATATAAAAACTACACTACTCATGACTATAATTTAACACGTATGGCTCTGTCCCCAGCCCACCGCAATCACACTGTATTGTCAATCTTTAACCCCGTTATCAAGAAAACGTTCAACGCGATGCTCAAGGCCTGTTGTATTTGTATTTGTATTCTGGTCAGTCTGACATGGGACCGACGTAGTGGGAATGGAGCATCTGTCAAGGAGGATGGCCCACTTGGCACTTGATAATAGACTCTGAAGAGCTTAAACAGACCCCAGTCATGTCTTTTGGCCCTGGTGTGGTATGGTCAGAAGATCTGTATAGTTTCTGAATGTCATATGGCTACCATATCTTTAGTCAGATGGTATGTAATGCCCTTTTGATTTATCAACTGTTTACTGAGGAGACATGGGCAAGGGCAACAGGTGACCACATATGTTGTTTAACCCTTTTTGGGCGGGAACCCCTTTTGGTGTTAGCATTACGTTATGCTTCAGCTATTTAAAAATAGCAGATCTACAAGCTCATAGCGCGCCACCGAGTGGCGCGCTACGAGCTTGTAGGTCTGCTTTATTTTTATATTTATGATTTGTGCTTTATTAATTTTCTTTCATATATATATATATATATATATATATATATATATATATATATATATATGAAACATGGACAAAACAGTCAAATACAAAACAATATTACAGATACACAGATGCACAGAAATATCCCGCAGTCCACCCCAGCCCCGTAGGTCTGATATTTTTGAAAAATCAAAGAGCGACTGACATAGACATTTTTAAAATCTGATCTCAGGTCAGAATGAAAACTGTCAGGATGTAGAAGACATTTTTAGAATCTGATCTCAGGTCAGAATGGGTTAAATGAATTTGAAGGACGTACTGTCTACCATACGTGTGTTCTGAAAGGTCTTGTTTTGACTCCCTTCAGTAAAAAGAAAAACCCCCAGAGAGAGAGAGAGACTTTCAGAACAATAGAACTTACTATTCTTACTTGCTGAAACAAACTAGAGAAAGATGACTTTTTCTCCCTTCTAGTTGGTGTCAAGACAACTGAAAGTTGACAATTGTTCTCTAAGCCTACCATGTTTCTCCTGTACACACCTGAAAAGCGCTCAAGCTCACTCTGGTAATCTTGGCAACAAATGTACACAGGAATTTAAGTTTCAATTTACATATAAATAATGCATAATTATGTTCCAGATAGTATTTGTCCAAGCTATGGTATTTAAGTAATGAATGTTGGATATTGACTTGGATATTGTCTATCAAACTAGCATTTGATAGAAGTTCAATGGCAAGGTAAAAAAAAAACAACAACCTCTGATGCAAGTGACATGCAAGTGTTCTTGCTGTGTCGTTCCTTTTCAGAATGAGTATTGTCTCATGTATGAGGTACATATGAATATTCCTTTACATTAGGTGTATTGCAACCAAACGAACTATTAATGCAGGAGGACTATTTAGGGTACATGGACATGTAGGAGTGATGAATATAATTGGCCATATTCACACATTAATAAGTAATTTTGCTCTTGCATCATATTTATCATGTTCTAATGAGTGTTCTGTTGAATAATGGCCACTGTGGAAATATGGTCACTTGTAGCAGTGCATTCAGAGTGTGTGTATACTATAAGCCAATGAAGCCATACCGTAAATTCAAATCCTAGCAGTGCTGTTTCTATTTCAGATGATGTGAAATTGGTTTGTCCTTGACAGGGGGACACAGTTTATGCCACAGTGAAGCCAGAGTTGGACTTGAATGAAAAGGAGCTTGAGAAAACGGTCAACCCTATTGTACAAGAATACTTTGAACACGGAGACACAAAAGAAGTCCAGGTAAGTGAGACAACAAAATCTGAGATGCACTGGTAGCCCATCTATCTTTGTATGGGTGAGTTCTTTAGGAAAATATCTTGTGTGCATAGAATTAACTGAGAATATTTGCTATAGCAATTATATTTGATGGTTCTGCATACATTTTACAGCTTTATTTCACATTTAATAACCTAACATTATTGCAAAATGTATAGAAAATATACTTTTATCTTCTCAGGTCAGTTGTGTGGCTATCCAGGACAACTTGCATTTTTACATTTCAGATATGTAGTTTAGCTGTTATGTATATTCACTTTTTTTTTTTTTAACACTTTTATTGATGAATAAATGAAAAAACATATGTGTACATTTTGTTGTATCCGACATGTAAATATCCCCCCCTCCCCCCCCAATGTATATTAACTTTTTTATCATCATAGCGGTCCCAACAGTAGATGTCTGTAAATAATACCCCACATCCATGATCCATCTTTTCCTTTTTTTATCCATTTTTGGAAAGCTAGGCTTTGCTGTTAAGGGCATCACTGTTTTACTCCTGACCTTCCCACATTAAATTGACATTTGTACAACAATGTTGCCTTTGTTTAGATGTTGCTGAAGGAACTGAACCTGGGCTCCAATAAGTATGAGTTCTCCTCGCTGGCTGTCTCCCTGTCCCTTGAGGGGAAGGCCAGCCACAGAGAGCTTACCTCCCGGCTGCTTTCTGACCTGTCCGGCAAAGTGATGTCCCAGTCAGACATGGCCCGAGCCTTTGACAAGATAATCCGAGATCTACCAGACCTCATTCTTGACACACCAGAAGCTCCACAGGTAGGCCTGACTAACTGGCTCTCTCTCTCTCATTGTCCATGTGGAATCCAAAATTACAGGTAGTTCCAAGCAAGCACCCTCATAGGTCAAATACTTGTTCCATCCATGATCTTTTCCCCATAAAGTAGTTTGCCATGCTAGTTGGTGATCATTATGTAAGCATACAATATTGGCTAAATTAATTAATTGAAGAAAATGAAGATATGTAAGACGCCCAATGTGCAATTATGTATTACTCATTTAGTTTAAGTATTTAATCACAATATCCAACAAAAATAATTTAGATTTTTTTTTAGTCGTGTTATGCTGCTCCATGTCCATACCACCATATTACATTTAGATGAGGAAATGGTTGTGTGACGACAACAAATTAACTTTTCCCTTCTGTCATCCTCAGATGTTGGGTCAGTTTATTGCCAGAGCTATAGCAGACCATGCCCTCCCCATGTCATTCTTGGACCGTTACAAGGGCAAAGTGGACTGTGACTACGCTAGGTGAGCACAAGTAGATTGATGCAAATTTGAGACTTAAAGTTGTTTTGCAAACTTCCCTAAGATTGCAATTTAATGGCGGGCCATGTTGAACTGGCATGTTGAACTGAATAATGAAGTTTAAAAGATTTATATTTCTATATTTATATTTCATTCACAATCTTGCAAATGCAGATTACAAAATTGGGAGTTTTGCAATCAGAAGTATTAGAACATCCTGAGTTTAAACCCCCAAAATTATGATGAATTCACTCTGCCTCCAATGCAAGTAAAAACCAATCCTTTAGGTCAGGGGTTTTCAACAGGTGGTCCGTGGACCACTGGTGGTCCGTGGAGGTATTGCATGTGGTCCCTGAACATGCATTTAGTAATGTAGCAAAGTGTAGATTTTGTATTTTCTTCCACGGAACAGTGCACTAAACGTCTGTGCACTCACTGTTCCGTGGAAGACGTGTGTCAATGTTATCAGAATTACTGGGAAGTCTGAGGTTAAGAAATTCCATAGAAAAGGCAGTTAGAATCTCAAGAGGGGTGAAGTGTACCAGCTTGCCTGATTGAGTCATCATTATTACGAAATGTGCCCATATAATCATGTCATCATGTGCTATATCTTGCACGTATTTTCAATTTTTACTATATATATATATATATATTACTATTATTAAAATGGTTCAAATAGCCGATAATAGCCATAATGTATGGATGTAGATCTGCTTCAAGATAGTAAAATATGGAGAAAAAAAAGTTTAGGGATAAAGGTTATGTAGCGCTATATTGGATCACTCCAATATATGATAGTTCCGTCCGCCAGGCGGAGCGTCGAGCGGACTTACCGATGATCCCGTGCTAAAAGACACGGGAAAATGACGTGTGAGTGAGGCACCGCCTCCCGAGGGTACTTTGCCCGCACACGTCATTTCCCCTTCCTCTTTCCTTTCCTCGGCGTCGTCGGTTGGTAAGGACTAAAGGCAAGTATTTACCGTAAGAAGGTATAACTCCCTTTGAGCAGCCAGCTTGGCCCCTCTCTGAGTTGCCTTCTTTGTATCAGTGTGTTTGAAGCTAAAGCTAAAAACACCACCGTGCTACGGTGGCACGAGCCGGTCGCTCGTGCTACGGCGTCAAGAGGTTGCCCTTGTTAGGTGTCTTTCGTTTGTCTGACGGTCTGTCTGCTTTGCCTGTCCCTCACGGCTCACTTCGGGAACGAACGCCTTCCCTAGACGGCTGCGGAGCGCGTCTCGCTAGCCCCCTGGGCAGCTAGCCCGTCTCCCAGGGAAAGAAGGAAACGCCGCGCGTTCTCCACTTCCCCGTCTTGTTACTTTAACTCGCTCTCCATGGGAGCTGTGGTGGTTTAAATCCAACAGAATAGGCGAGCATTAAATCGACCGTTCAGCTTTGCGCAGTACACCAAGCACACAGCTGATTTCACTCAGTTGGCTGGAGTACTAACATTACATGAAGCATTAAGTCAGTTGCACAAGCACTATACCTGTTATTTTGCCCTGTTTTGTCCCTTCGTATAATGCCACAGGCTAATAAACGGTGTGTGATAAGGCTTTCCATTATATTATTTTACACAAGTGCAGTGTATATTGTAATCGCCCGTGTAAGCCGAGGGCTAACACACGGTGCGCATTTAAAACTTTGTATATTATTATTATATGTTACACAAGTAAGTTGAGTAATATTGATTTCTGTCCTATCACCCGTATAAAGCCACGGGCTACTGAACGGTGTGTGATAAGGTTCTGTATAGTATAATACGTTGCACAAGTGACTATATTGTACAGATATTGTTGTGTTAACATAGCAGTATATTTAACTCTTTCTGTGCTGTCACCCGTATGAGCCGTGGGCCTATATACGGTGTGTGATATAGTCTGCATTGTATATTCTATACGCACGCAGGTGTCTGTGAATATAATAATTTCTGGGCTGTCACCAGTATGAGCCAAGGGCCAATATACGTTGTGTGATATAGCGTATATTTTATACGTTGCACGGGTAACTGGGCATATAATAACTTCTGTCGCGTCACCCGTACGAGCCAAGGGCCAGTGTACGGTGTACGATACAGCCTTGTATGTTTATATGTTGCACAGTTGACTGTTGTCTGTGTTCTATCACCCGTATGAGCCAAGGGCCAGTATACGGTGTGTGATAGTTATACTGTATATTATATACGTTACACGGGTAACTGGGTATATAATAATTCTGTCCTGTCACCCGTACGAGCCAAGGGCCAATGTACGGTGTGTGACAAAGTGTTATACATTTGTAAGTTCACAAGTAACTGTTTATCTTGTATACTTAATATGGAAGGTTAATTTCCCCCCATATCCCCCTCCTCCCAACACAACAGTGGTCCCCAGGTTGATTCTCAGTCAGGGTGGTGGTCCCTGGTTCATAATCGGTTAAAAACCCCTGCTTTAGGTTCACCATGCCTTCATCAATGTTTACAGAAACAATTGTCCATGGTGTATGTTCTCTCTCTCACTGCAGAGCGGCGCTGGACCGTGCCGCTGTGCTCCTCTCCATGAAGAAGGAGATCGTCAGGCTAGACAACGTGTGGGGCGTGGGGGGCGGCCTCAGACCTGTCAAACACCTTGTCAAAGAGGTAAGCTCCAACCACATTGGGCATAACACTATAGATCATAACATTTAACCCATTCTGACCTGAGATCAGATTCTATAAACGTCTTCTACATCCTGACAGTTTTCTGAAAAAGCTATGTTTCTATGTCAGTCGTTATTCGATTTTTCAAAAATAGCAGACCTACAAGCTCGTATCGCGCCACTCGGTGGCGCGATATGAGCTTGTAGATCTGCTATTTTATAATAGCTAAAGCATAACATGATGCTAACACCAAAATGGGTGCCCGGTCAGAATGGGTTAAACAAAGCTATACTGTATAGTGTGGCTCAGTGGTCAGTCTCGACTGCCACCTCTAGAGCTTAAATCTGGATGGGGGGAACAGTCAAAAGCAGCTGGCCGGGCAGACCTCAAGGGTCTCGCTGGAGTATAATCATCCAAGAGGTCAGATAAGTATGAGGGGCCCATGTAGAGATTTATAAACAAACTAGATAAAGTGCCCCTCGGGGCACAGGTCCTCCACCAGGGCAGGTCAGGTTGTGGCCTCCTGGTGGCGCTATAATAGGCCAATGTGAAAAGGGTGCCATTTCTTCTTATGCCTTGGATGGCAATTGGATGATTTGAGGCATTTTGTTCCAAAAATGTGTTTTGCAAAAATCCACCTGTTGGTGGCGCTATAACAGGCCAATGTGAAAAGGGTGGGATATATTCCTCAGCCTAGTAGGAAAGTCCGTGAAATATTTCACGTAAATTGCTATATAAATGCAGTCCATTTATAGAATGTTAAAGGACCACTTCACCACTTTTCAACCTATCTTCATATAATAGGTCCTCACTAATAATCATGACAAAATGGCGCAATTTATTTCTACTCTGTCTGTGTCTCATAGGAGGGCTGTGGGCAGGTCAGAAACCGTCTTCCAGTGACATCATCGATGGGGAATACAAGCTAATAGAAACTGCAGGCTTTCTAGTCCTGAAAAGTTGCAATGCGAACATGGAAGCCATCGTTCTCACGATAATGAAAATCTAAACCTTTTTGTAAAAGAAAAGCTTGTTTAAAAAATAATCTGCCTAATGATGATGTCACTGGAAGACGGTTTCTAAACTGCCCACAGCCCTCCTATGAGACACAGACTGAGTAGAAGAAAATCGTGCCATTTCTTCATGATTATTAGTGAGGACCTATTATATGAAGATGGGTTGAAAAGTGGTGAAGTGGTCCTTTAACTAAAAGAAAATCATATTTCTATTGAATAATTGCAATACACAGTACAATATGCAATCCATGTGCTTCCATATTGTGAAAGGATGGAAGAATGTGTGACGGTGATGGGCCAATGTTCAGATAAAGATCACCATGTAGTACTACCTGCAAACCAGCCTTTCTCTGCTCTTACATAACATAAACAGACGCGCACACTGGGTAAAGAGCCACAGGCCAGCCCTGTGCTTGCTTGCTGTGTTGGCAGAGCAACCTTCCCCTCTGAGAATTTGTATTTGAAAAAGGAGGGACCGATATCTGTCGGTACGGAAGTCCGGTCATGACCTAATGTGTGCTTTGTGCAGCTGGTCTTGCAACTTGCTGGGGGTTTAATTCTTGCTTTTCATTTGATTGTGACCATAGGTCGCAGATTACTATGAAAACCTGTCAGTCCGTCCGTCCGTCAGTCGATCTGTCCATATATTATGGTTGTCATCACGCCTCGTGACATGTCACGCCACCATATGGTCATCAGTCCGTCATGCTTCGTGACACACTCCATATATGGCCGTCTCCATACATGAAGATCACGATGACACTGACCTCATCAAACCCTACATGGAGAAGGCTGGATCATCACCTAGATCTGCATATATGGAGCTGGCCAGGAACTCTACCGCAAACCCTTAGATCTCCATATTTGGAGCTGACCTGTTCCGACATTCCATTATGTTGAACTTCCTCCACCCGTCCTTCTTCTTCGATCTCTCCATTTGACTGATACCTGTCCTTTCAAACTCGAGACGGACCCGCACCAAATTATTAGTGCTGCCGGCGCTACCTGGGCCCTCATCAGACCCTGTACTCTCAAGACACTGCCCCGCTGCCACCCTTAGATCTCCATATATGGAGCTGACCTGTTATGACATTCCATATGTTGATCTGACCTCATCAAAACCTGTACACTCAAGACACACTCCATATATGGCCAGACCTCATCAAACCCTGTACACTCCATATATGGTCAGTGCAGAATTCATTCCATATGTTGATCTGACCCCCCCATGTCAGATCAACCAATGTCTGCGTCACCCAGGCGGATGTGTCCACGCTTCTCGCCCTCAGGGCGTCTTACTGGTTGTTGTGCAGGGAGACGTTGGAAATCCATATCAAATGTTAGCATCAGAAAGTTGCATATTGTAATGACAACTTATTTATCAGTGTGCTTCTGTGTTTTTACCATTGCGCAAACAAATGCCAAACCACACTCATGTTCATGACACGCCCCCACACCCCCGATGAGACGTGATCTCTCTTAGCATGGCTTTGTGTGGGATTGCTGTTCCCTGGAAGAGACAGTTGGGTTTAGCATGTTAATGTAATGTGTACGTGCTGTAAAGATAATGCTTTGTTTGTGTACATTTCTGTTGCTGTGTGTGTTGTACATGCATTATAGCATGCGTTTGTGTACACTATGTTTAGGAAAGAAAGTGTGATCTCACCCTGCTAATCTGGAATGTTACATAAGCCCTCTGAAGAACTCGTACCACGGTCCAGTTTTGATTTCCTGCTTGGCTGTATGTAACCGCCCCTCTAGGCAGAGCAGAGTGGGCTTGCATTGGGGCTTTAGTGAGCTTGGTTATTCTTCACTGCTCTCTTTGATCTCACCCATTCTGTATCCTATGCACAGATCTGGAGTGTTAATTTAACTTAAAAAAACGGTTAATGTTTCACTGTCAGGCTTTCTATTATTTTCCTCCTATATTCTGTTAAATTGAGTTGAAAACCAGAGCAGGACCCACAGCATCCCTTAGCCTCACAAGTTAGTTTGATTTTAGCCAACAGCACTAACAGATGCCCGTGGGAAGTACTGGCCACAGCTCTCGTTGCTAAGCAACTATTGAAAATCATGCTTGAAGCACAGCTAGAAGTTGAATATTTAACTATTTTTCGGGCTTGGGTTCTTAGAACCGTGTTCTAAGAACTGTTGTGGTATTTACATTACCAAAAAGAAGAAAAAATGGAAGACAAGCTAGACTTGACTGTACAGTCTACTACTACACAAGGGATAATGAATGAATGGTGATAAATAAAAAGTCATTGTAGGTTATTAATTCCCACCACTGCTTGCTACTGCTGCTGTATCTGCCTCCGTCCTCCCATTCAATGCTGAAAGACACTGCCCTATCTTCTAGTACGTGCACTTACAAATATCACTCTCCGGCCTGCCTTCTTTCTCATGAACAAGGCCAGTTGTGTTCGTTTTTAGAGGCTCAGCAGGCCGGATGCAGTGAATTCAAACATGTAGACTCTGGTGGTGGGCAGGTAATATTTCCCCTGCACCACCCAAGCGTTGAGTAGTGATACTTGAGCCCCCCCCCCCCTTCTGCACTCGCATGTATACAATACACCCATGCTAGCACAGGGTCTAATTCTTTCCGGGCCCTCTCCTGGCTTCCCATACGGTTTCTCTGCTGTTCTCATTTAAAGAAAGGTACATATTAACTGGCGAGTAGACTGCCCACTCTCCTTTTTCAAATTATGAAAAGGGAAAGCTTGGGTTATAGCCTGTTTGAAGGTTCCATTGAGTGGCTTGAAATTATACTGTGGCTCTGCTTAAAAAGGGCAGTAACATTAAAGCCATCCCAATTATGGCTTGGCTGTATTTCTTTCAGGTCTTCTTCTTTAGTTCATTACCACACCCAAGAAGAAGAAGAAAAATCACACCCGTGTGAAGTGAAGGGCGCTACTATATTAACACATTATGTGCCCTTTCATTCTTAAAAAAATAGCGACGTGGGGGGGCCCCCATCTGATTTTGAAAAAAATCGCAAGATATCACAAGCTCCTATATACAGGTTTAATGTTTGTTTTGTCACAGTTTTGTTTTACATCATCACTGTAAGACGATAAGAGCGCCCCTCACTTCACACGGGTGTGATTTTTTTTTTTTTTTTAATCACAATCGCAACATTGTGCATTTATCTGTGTAAGTGGCTGTAGAGCGTGGGCTTTTGGAGAACAGACTATTTCTTGGAAGTTATGGTGTGGTTGGGACAGGGTTTGATATTGAGGTGGGCTATGTTGTGGCTCCTCCCAGCTGAGGCGTGTGCATCCATGTGCACATTTGCACCTCTTGCCAAGTTGCCATTCAGTACAGTGCTCCAAGAAAATTCCATAGGAGATTGCACTCGACGGACATTATAGGCTGATTTCCTTTACTGAAATGCTCTGGTCTGTTCAAAATTCCATTGTGTAAATCATAGTGGATAAAAATGTATAAAAGAAATGAACAGGAAATTTGTTCAGTTCAACTACAGTAGCACAATGTGTTCCCGGTTTGTTTAACATTGTTGCTGCAAACTATATCCAGAGTTTGGTGCACAGACTTCATGCCTCAAACATGTTGAGAGAAAAAGTCGTGTAAGAAGGAAATTCGGAAGTGGAATACAATTTGCCATTTGAATGTTGTTTTTATTTTTTCCTCCATGAATGCACTGAGTAATGTCTCTAATGAAGACTAATTTCCTGACGTACCAATGTGAAAACAAATGCTTTCATCATGTCACGCATGATGAACATTAACGTTTGAGTGCAGGCACTGCACACAGGAACTTAATATGAACGTTGCTGCTGCCACCCTGTGTGTGTGTGTTTGTGGGGTCATGATGAGACTCTTGACAGACCCTGTTGGTTCAGACTCCTCTCCTTCCCCCATAAACTTCTGGAATGAGTGTCAAATTTGAAGTCGGTGGGGCTAACTGTTCTCAAGTTACGTGGATTACAGATGTACGTGCATTACTGCCGTACGTACAGACAGTGCATGACATGGTGCATTTATAGATGGATAAGTCTGCCGTCACCCAGGCGGATGCGTGCACCTCAGGGCTTATTACTGGTATTATTTAAAGAAAATGCACTTTAACTCAACTTTAACACACTTTTGTGTATACATTTGTTTGTATTCTGTGTTTCAGATACATCTCCTGCTGAAGGAGTACCTGATATCAGGCGTTCTGTCGGAAGCAGAACGTTGTCTACATGACTTGGAGGTGCCACACTTCCACCATGAGTTGGTGTATGAGGTTTGACCCCAGTCTTCCTCCTGTACAATTCTTTTTATATTAAAATAGCCCTTATGTTATTTGTTTAGTCCTGTGTATATATTGTATCCAACTGGCCCTCAATGTATGCCTGACATACTGGTTAATGACGTGGACCTCCATAACTTATTCAGATCAGTGTAAGGTGATTGTATGTATTTTGCTCAACCAACTCTTTGGGGCCATTTTTCATTACCTTTCTAGGGACTTTGCACAATATGCTGTGTGCATTACTGTAGTCCCGGGTTTACAGAACGTGGGATACATGTTTCCCATTTTGTTTAATAATCGATTTGTTTGTTTGGCTCAGCAGCAGATTTGAACAAGCAAGACATATATGACATCTTCATAATGTCTTTTCCGAACGAAGTTATGGGAAAATGAACCACACAAGTGTTTGTATGCCATCTTCTGAAGCTCTGGACCACAGTTATGCACAGAGCCTATAGAGCGTCGCAGTCCCGCACCCTGCGAGGGCACCGGAAGAGATTATTCCATTCATTTTTCCATTAGATGTTTCAAAACGTATTTATTTAACCCATTTTGTGCGGGAACCCCTTTTGGTGTTTTAAACATTGTTATAATTTAGCTATTGAAAAATAGCTCATGGCGCGCTATAAGCTGTTTTTATTCTATTTTATTTTTTATTTTTGTAGGTCTGCTATTTTTGAAAAATCGTAAAAATGTGTCGCAAATCTTTGAATATATATTCTTTCAAAGTGAACGTTTTTAACTCTGGTCTAAATGGGTTAAAGACCTGTAAGCCCCAGACAAAGCCAACAGCCAGAGTTGACAAATCATGACTATAAACAATTTTTTTTGGGGCCGAACAAATAATTAGAAAGAAGGGCAGGGTACAACACTGCACACTATTTTTTAGTTTGTCCTCTTTCTAATTATTTGTTCGACTTAATTTTTTTTTTTTATTGTCATGATTTGTAAACTCGGCTGTTGGCTTTGTCTGAAGCTTACAGGTCTTTAAATAAATACTGTTTGAAACTTCTAATGGAAAAATGAATGGGAAATTATTTTCTGGTGCCCTCGTTCTGAAAGGGGCGGGACTGCGGCGCTCTCTATAACAAACCAAGATGCAGCACTGCCACCTTATGGTAAAACAAAGTTGATTAAATATTTACACTTTAATGTTATGATCACTTTTTCTTTTATTTATTTTTTTAGACAGAGTACAAGTACTTAATTTTTAGTACTCACTGATACAGACTACCGATATGAGTACTTTATTTTTGTTGAGTAACCACTTATTTGACCCCCTTTTTCTCATAGATGCAGATGGATCTCCGATCTACACTTGTCAGTTGTCATTTATGCTTGTAGATCGGCTGTTTTTGGTGATTTGCTGCAGTGTTGAGTCAGACTTGCTCCGGTTGCCTTCGTTCAGCCTAGTGTCAATTGGATGTTTTGGTACTCTGGTCAAAGTATCGGGCTACTTGACTACTTGAGGGTGTAATAATCGAGTAACCGATACCAGTATCGGAACAACTCTACCCTTTATTTTTATTTTTATTGAATTTGAAAAGAAAGACATCAGAGTTGCACATAGCACACGTACCATGGGTCATGTCAAGACACATTTATGAAACTCGAGAATAGAGGGTATGCATAAAGTGAAGGGCAAATCGAGGTCGTTGAATGCAATCAAATACAACTTTTCTGTTTGGATGTATGGGCTGTCAAGGCCAGAAAGTAGTTTTTTGACACTCATTCCTGCATAACCTCCGGGTTTGATGATGATGTCACGTGCATACCCTCTATAAAATCAGAATTGCATAATGCCCTATTGTGGGAAAAACTAAAGTCAAGTTGTGGATGTGTTTATTTGACAGGCTGTGGTGATGGTCCTGGAGTCTCAAGGAGACACAGCCGTCCATATGATGGTAAAGCTGCTTCAGACCTTCGGAAAGAGTGGCATCATCACTGTGGACCAGATGAACCGGGTCAGTGCCGCTCTAGAACATTCTGTTCTTGGGGTGCTTGGTGGCTCAACCAGTTGATACACGGGTTCCCAACCTGTTCAATTCCAACCATCTCCAAATGGCAAAATGTCTTAAAAAACTAACGGAAATAAACTAAAATAGCTGATCTGCAAGCTCACAAATTCAAACATTTGAAAGGTGTTTGAGGAATTGTGAAAGATCTTGACAATGATGACATAACGAAAATAGCCAGGTTGAAAGTGGTTAAGCCAAATGTATTTTCTGTCACATGACTATCAAATGCGAAAATAGCATGTGGTATGTCTGCTGTTTTAGATGTGTGATATTGTCTTATGACAAAGTCTTAATCAGGCTTTATTGTGACAACAATTCAACCTTCACTATCTTTTCACTTTTTTTTTTTTCCTAAATGTTTTTTGCGGCTTTCGCCTTTATTTTATATTTTTGAGTGGTGCAACCACTCCAAAGAACAGCAATGTCCTAACCTACTGTATGTGACTATGTCCTAACCTATTGACTATGTTTAACCCATTCTGACCGGGCACCCATTTTGGTGTCGGCATCATGTTATGCTTTAGCTATTGAAAAATAGCAGATCTACAAGCTCATATCGCGCCACCGAGTGGCGCGATACGAGCTTGTAGGTCTGCTATTTTTGAAAAATCGAAGAGCGACTGACATTTTTAGAATCTGATCTCAGGTCAGAATGGGTTCATCAGGACCAGTGTGTGTCCGGCGGAAACCTCGTATGAATCTGATCTCAGGTCAGAATGGGTTAAGAGTACCAGTAGGGGGCGGGGCAAAAGTGGCGCTGTGCCAGAAACAGAGAGAGAGAGTGTTGTACTGTTGCCTGCTAATTACAGAGAGAGAGAGAGGCAGGGGAGAGGGGAGTTGCACCACTCAGTTCACACAGGTGTGATTTTTCTCTTTAGAGAGAGACAGACAGTAGGCTGACAGGAAATGGGGGAGAGAGATGGGGGAGTGACATGCAGGGCCGTCGGGATCGGGAGTCGAACCCACGGCACACTGCCAGGCTCGGGCTACCGGCCAAGGTGCCTGGACCGCTGAGCCACGGCCCAGGCCTCTTAACTGAAGAAGACTGAGACAGTCAAAACATTGTGTCACAATAAAGTTTGGAAGATTAAAAGCAAGTTGTGAGCCCTTTCTTTTCTAAATTATTTCCCTGTCCTTGGCTCAGCTCTAAAATAAAGAGATGTGTGTTAAATTGTTCTTGAACGCTTATTGGATTTTAATTTAAATTATTCATTTATTGTTGCTGCCATATTCTATTTTTTTGTGTTTTTCTGTAAATGAATACCCTACTTGATCATACTACATACTGTATGGACAAGTATCAAAAGTAGCAGATATACAAGCTCAAAATGCGACACGATGCAGATGGACACTTGAGGTTTCCACCCGACTAGCTGTTTTTTTTTAAACCCTGGAGGAGATCCCCTGGACATGTGACATGAGAGCACTAACACTTCTTTCTGTCTCTGCTGATTACTGATGCCCTGCACTGACCTCGTCCCTTCCCGTCCTCGTCCCATTCTGGGAAGGGACATAGTCTGCGTATTTTTGGCAGACTGATACAGAGATCTCCATATTATATGGGCATAAAAGGGTCACAGACAGACAGTTACAGCGGGTACTCACAGGTATAATGGTTATTGCATAACAGGATGGCATGCATTTCTTTCCCAAATTGCATAATTTCCGAATAGGCCGTGTCTGTCTAGTCAATGAAATAAAACGCCAACAGAAAGGAGATGAATAAATATATAATTTGACAATACAATTGGTATTGAAATTAAACGTACATAAGAATGTATCCACATCTACAATCTATAAATGTACATTATATTTCCCTGTTCATATTCATACTGTATGTCTTACATGCATATATCTGATTGTTTGTGCTCCAGGGCTTCCAGCGTGTGTACGATGAACTCCCAGAGATCAACGTAGATGTACCTCACGCTCACTCCATCATGGAGACGTTTGTGGACCTCTGTTACCAGGAGTCTGTTATCACCAAACAGCTGAGAGATACCTGTCCCTCCAGGTTGGAGCCTTGATCAAAGTATTTACAATATTGCTGATATGATGAATGCTGAAAGACACAGATGGACACATATTACAAGATATACTTGTATATACATAGTATACTGTAGGTCAAGGACATGGTGAATATATTTTTCATACCAACTAGAATTGACCTATTATTATAAACATGAACTTAATTCACTATTGCTGGCCAAACACCAAAACATATTGCCATTTCCTTTTTAAAGGTCCATCCCAGGGATGTTTTGAAAATGGGGCTATATTTACATTCTGCAAAAGATTGATCGGTTGATTGAAACATTTATATGTTCAATTTTTGTCTATTATTGCATTAAAAGAAAAGATTAAAGGTCTGTCAATTTTTACAAACTACCTAAACAAACCTATTACAGGCACAAAATACAGAAAATCTGTTTTGGTTGTGGGGCTATCCATTATGTTTGTTTTTTTTCCACTGATTGGGCCTTTATTTAGCAATTTTATGCTCAGAAATGTCTGTCTGCCACTTAACAGTTTTTTTTTCCATTTTTCCACTAGAGGGCGGAAGCGCTTTGTCAGTGAGGGAGATGGCGGCAGGATTAAAGACTAATGAAGATGAGGACGAATATCGAAAGGACGCCAGCCTTCCTGAAGTTCAGCAAACTGGCTCTCTAATTTCACCCTGTTCTGATTTGTGTCATCAGTAAACACAAAGCCACACATAGTTTAAAGCAGCCCTAAGAGAGACCAGGGCGCCAAGTTGCCTTCACGTTTTCCCATCTCTCTGTTTTTCTTTTGTTTTATTGAAAGGTTTGTAAATCTTTATTTCTGAGCCCTCTTTCCTCTGTCTTTGTACCTGTCAGTCACAGGTGATTCATGTGGAAGCTTGAGAGGAAGTGGGTCGGAGGGTTCACAGGGTTAATTGGGAGTTGAATGTGGTTGATATTTGGCACTGGGGATGAAGGTTGCTTTGGCTGTGCTTCTGCTGCACATTTTCACCACGTTTCTCTGTTGTTTTTAGGTTCTTTTAGTTTTTGCACGTATAAGCTCTTAAGCTACAGTATGACACTTAAATGAGGTGGAAAATTACACCATTCTGCCATTTCTCAGCAAGCACTTGGTTATGCTTATGCATCAGTGACGAGGACCATGGCAATTTATTTTCTTTTTTTAATTTCATTCAAAGATAATGTTCTTTGTGGCTTTCTGGCGCTGATTTCATTAGTTTTTGTTCTTGCCACCTCAGCAGCTCAGCCTAGTTCATGTAAAGTGCAGCAGTCAAAGCAAAAGTCTTTGAGGGGTTCTCAAATTAAGCAGGCTTCAGGGCAGTACGGAATTGCCCAACTGTTTCTAAGAGCTGAGACTATCGAGCTTTAGTTTTTGTTTAACGTTTTGCAGACACAACATGGGAAAACTGCTTTTTTATTTTTATTTTATTTCTTCAAATTCCTTAGGGACACAGAAGCAAATGCTGACATTTGGGTGTGGGTTATAACCTCTGCTAAACTGATGTGAATTCCTGCCATGGTTTAGGTCTACTTAGCCTCTTATAATGGTTGTGTATGTAGTAATGGTTTTGGCATTTACCATACTTTAAGAGTGACCTTTCATTTTTTTTAACCCATTAATACCTGAGGCCGATTCTACAAATACCTTCTAAATCAGCAATTCTCAAACTCCCAAAATGATATGTAATTATATGTAACCCCTATCTGAAAATGTCCCCCAGAAGAAAAAAAATGTGTTAAAAAAAATAATCCAAATTATTCAGAATTTTCAAAATGTTTCAAAAATAGCACTTACAAGCTGGAAGTGTGTCACAAAGTGACGTGTGAGCTTATATATCTGCTACTTTTGAGAACCAATATTCTTAATGGTTTTAAGAAAGAAATGTTGCTATAGCAAAAATTACACAGATGCTTTCCTGGTTTTAATGGGTCACAGTGAGGCAGTTGAGAATGGATGGATTGTTGTTTTTATTTTTCCCCCTCAGATTGACAGTGATGGGCATTGCGAGTGGTCACTGGAGTGGCCTCCTCGGTCACTCGTCAGTCACCAGTTTTTCAGTCTTTACGGATTCTAGGACTCAAGGTAAATAGCAACCTGAACAGTAGTTTCAGTAGTCCCCTCATTCAGTGAGGCATTTTCTTTGCGACATTTACTGACTTTTTTTTGTTGTTGTTCTGCACCTGTATTGCTTTACTCTACCCCCAGTATCAATGTCAGATATGGTCAATGTGGGTATAACAAGATGTGACGGTAACAGTTGAGTTTCACCGTTAGATTTGACCCCTAAAGAACGCACACCCTGAACCCATTTATGGTACATTCATTGACTTTAAAACATATAGGATATCTGGCAATGTCTGTTATTGCACAGCTGTAATGCCACCAAATGTAAATAATTGATTTAGGGGGGAAATCCTTTCTAAATGTGTAGATTTGTATCGATGTTTCAGAAATATCCAGAGCTACCCACACCCTCATGCATGCAGCTGTCAATTTTTTAAGTCATATGAGGCATTTTTTTGGTGTACATTTCTGTACATACACACAGAGACATCTTTTTATTGACAGAACCTTCACACGATTTAAGCAGATTGTTCCCCGTTTTGTCTCGCATAAGCTCATCTCGAAAGTTGTATTTCAATAAAACAACTTATTCCCCACTTATGACATTTGTGTGATTTTTTTGTATCGTCTCGTCTGTCTTTATCTTGTCATCACCCGTGATCTGATATGGGCGTGTGTATTGTGTAGTGCGTGCTTGTCAAACCCAGGTGAGGTTTAGGGCAGGTCTACTGCAGTCTGTGGTTCTCAAACCTTCATCTGAATCTTCATTTTAAGGACCACCAGTTTGACATGTATTTAATAATCGTCTACGGGCCCCAATTTAATTGTATTTCTATCTCTGGGACCCCAATTCATATTAATGATGATTTTGAGTTTACAGACCCTGAGACCCATAAGGGTCCATGTGGCTTCTGTCATTAAATGATAGAAGCCACATGGACCCTCATTGAGGGAGTCCCCAACCCCAACTACGTTTTAGTTTACATTTAGTGTTGGGGACTCCCTCAATGACCCTGTGTCCCCGCCGGACGCCACTTTGAGAACCATTGGTTGACCGTGTATAGATGATTTATATGCAGCCTGCGACCGAGGCTAATTTATATGTGGTTAATGTTAAATGCCGCTGATCAGTTTTGGGTGGGTCTTTGTCTATAGACGGACGTAGTGAAACATGCCCGTCCAACGCATGGTCATGCTGGACCTCCAAAGGTTTTTGACACCGTGAACCACTCCATACTGGTTAACAAGCTTAAAGCTATTGGTTTTGATAGCACATCAGTGAGCTGGATGCAATCCTACCTGGAGGGGAGAGAACAGATGGTGGAAGTGAACGGAACACTGTCCCCCCCCCCCTCCCAGTGAGCTGTGGCGTCCCACAAGGAAGCATACTAGGGCCTTTACTGTTCCTAATATATGTTAACGACATGACATCAGCTTGTGACTGCAACTTGTTCCTGTTCGCAGACGACTCAGCACTGCTGGTCTCGGACAGGAACAAACTGCAGGTTGAAAAGACCCTCAGCTCTGAACTCGGTAGAATCTGCACCTGGCTCGCTGATAAACTATCCTTACACCTGGGAAAAACTGAATCCATTCTCTTCGGATCAAATAGTAATCTCAGCAAGGCAGATGGCTTCTTGGTTAGAGTGGGTGACAACATTATCACACGAAAAGATGAAATTACCTACCTAGGTTCCATCCTGGAGGCCAATCTTTCCGGTGATAAAATGGCCACCAACGTAATCAAAAAAGTCAATCAAAGAACAAGATTCCTTTACAGGATCTTCTCACTGGTCAACAAAAACACCTTGAAGACCTTAACAGGAGCCCTCATACAAGGTTTCTTTGACTATATGCATCCACCTCTTGGTACCACAGCACCTCAAAGGCCCTTAAAACAAGGCTCCAGACCTCCCAAAACAAACTGGTCAGGCTCCTACTTGGCCTCACCCCCCGAACCCACCTCACCCCTGCCCACTTTGACAGGCTGGGATGGCTTAGGGTCGACGACAGAGTACAGCATCTTGCAATATGGGTCTGGTCCACAAGATTCGATACACCACTAAGATACCCATGTACCTGTCTAAATACTTCCTTAATGTAAACGAAGTCCACACCCACAACACCAGAGGGAGTGCAACAAACCATGTACAACCCAGATTCGGCACAAACAAGGGACTAAATTATTTTCGCTCCTATGCCACCAAAATGTGGAACGCCCTACCAACAGTCATTAAGACATGTGAATCCCTTGACTCCTTCAAAACCGCTCTCAAAGGGCACCTACGGATGGCTGCAATTCGAAACTGGCCTCTGTAAAATCTGAATCCCCCCACCGCCCCCCCCCCCCCTTTCCCCTCACTGTATATGTATCTTTTCCCTTTTTGCTTCCTATAGGCCTATGATGAATTCCTGTTCTGTTCTTTAACTACATAGAAGTGTCTATTTGTATGTCTCTAAATGTTTTGATGAATTGAACAATGTGGACCCTGTTGTAAACAAGTGTAATGCTTCATTGGGTCGTCCACTCACAGTCTTTGTATATACATAGTTTGTGCTTGAAATGTACTGTAATTCTACAAACTGTTAATAAATATTTCAATCAAAAACGCACTCAGCCAGCAGAGCAGACAACACATGGGACTAGTACACGTCAGTGGTGGTGAAGTGGAGGCGGGGCAACCTACAACCAAGCCTACAACCAGGAAGTAGCTACTAGTGCATTGCTAGCAACGGTTATAATGAGCAGTTGAGATTCTGTTACATTGGACAGGTGAGTAACTAACAAACATTTGTGTGAACTGTGAACGTTCCGTCACAATAATGTCTTAACCTTCCGTGTCAGTCGTAAACCAGACCTCATTAAACTTAAGACACTGAAAACGTTGCATATGCATCGTGCTACTACTTGTAAGGGCTCAGTCACGGCTGCTTGTCACCGTGGCGCCAGTTGATACCGGTATGTGCGTCTTTTCAATGAGCACGGTTTACGGGCCAAATCCTTCCAGATTGAAATGTCATTCATTATAATATATCTTACTGTGTCAACAATGAGTACCAGTCAGACAACGTTCAGATGGTTAGCTGACCTGACCAATCACATAACGCGCCGCTCTGCCGCTAAGGTGTGATATTCCAGAGACATTATTTTCGTTATTATGCCTGAATAGCCTGTATACAACATTATATACCGATAATAAAGTGGTGCCTTTCTCAAGGGATAGTTAACACCATCACATTTTATCAAATTAATACATACAAAACAACTGGGCAGAGGAAGCTCTTCTGAATCCGAATACAGCTCAGGAAACTGGTTTATTTGCACCTTTTGCAGCCAGTAGACTTTACTTTTAAAGATGGAGTGCCACAATTTTTGTATTTGTCCAGTTTTTCATTATAATACCTGATCATGTTTTAGGGTGGGAAAAAATCGTGGCACTGTTTTAAAGCCCATCATGGTTGTGTAACAGAAGTGCAGTGAAAACAATCAAACAAATGTACAGTAATAGACACAACACTGATCATTATAAAAATGTATCTCAATTCCGATCTGAAATATGAAGGGCAGTAACGCAATAATGATAAAGTCAGTGTTGTGCACACTGTTGCATGCTGGGTGGGAAGGAAAGTCCTCTGTACAATCGCACACTCCATGACGATATTGTTGTATTGCAATATATTATTTGCCTTCTTTTACTGGAGTCCACACAGACATATCGGAACTGAACTAATTCGACATCTGTCCTTTTTCTCAGCTCCAGTAGGGCCGGATGGGCAAGCAGAGGAAGAGGGTGGGGGCTGGCGAATCTGCTCCCCTACCGTGGAAAGATGAGAAGCCCAATGTGTTGCCCCGCAAGGAAAAGAAGAAGAAGGTCGACATCGGCAAAGTATTCATCAACATCTCCATTGGCCTTTGCATCTTCAGCCTCATTTGGTTCTTCTATGCTCTGTACATGAGATCGGCCATGGCCAAACGAGTGGTGACCCTGCACCCTTCACCCCGCGTCCTTGATGCCAATAGCACCAGTGCTGAGGTCTCCCCTGAAAGATTCTGGGGATCATATAGACCTCAGGTATACTTTGGCATGAAAAGCAGAAGTCCCAGGTCTACTGTCACAGGTAGCTTGCCTCCTCTTTGTTGGTGTTCTTCCTTTAACCCATTCTGACCGGAGATCAGATTCATACGAGGTTTCCGCCGGACACACACTGGTCTGATGAACCCATTCTGACCTGAGATCAGATTCTAAAAATGTCAGTCGCTCTTCGATTTTTCAAAAATAGCAGACCTACAAGCTCGTATCGCGCCACTCGGTGGCGCGATATGAGCTTGTAGATCTGCTATTTTTCAATAGATAAAGCATAACATGATGCTGACACCAAAATGGGTGCCCGGTCAGAATGGGTTATGTCGGATGTCTGGGTGTGTGCGCACTGCGCAGTCTGCGCACCAATCTTTCGACCCAGGATAATATAAGCACCTTTATTGTTTTTTGGGGCATTTGTCACTGTACATTTTTGGACCTAATGAGACATTTGTCTCAACCTAACTATTTTATGAGCAGAGGGGAAGCCGTTAATATGGCGCCCCAGCCAAAATACATATATTTCTATGGTTTACTCACCCCATGTCTGATTTGTTGAATACAAAATGTCATATATATTTATATATACACATAAATATTATGGGAGCAGACCAAGACTTCCTGAAGAAGATCAATGTGATCAACAACATTGGTGTGTGTGTGTGTGTGTGTGTGTGTGTGTGTGTGTGTGTGTGTGGGGCACGGCACGATGCTTCCTGTTTACATTCAAATAATCCAACACTAACTCAAATTTTAGCTTTCAGCCAATATATGCCGAGACGAGAACCCAATTATATTACTTTATCTTAAAAGGTTGAGTGTGCATAGAAAACACCAGAGAGAGCCCTATAGCTAATCTGAAATCCCATGCCAAAGTTACATAGACTTATCTGTCTTCCCAGGTCTGATGTGGATGCGTCAGTTCTCAGACATGGACGTGAACCTGAGGCACACCTGTGAACAGGGAGACCGTCTACCAGGCTATGGCTGGCTGATGCACGATGGCCTCAGCTTCGGCGTCCAGGAGATCCGAGACATTGACTTTACCCTGACCACAGAGTTTGTAAAGAGGGCCGGCGGGGACCATGGTGGGGACTGGACCTGGAGGATCACTGCCAACCAGCATGTGAGGATTCAGGACGATAATAATCTGTTTTTGCTAATTTACAGTAGTTTCAAAGCATGTGTTGACTTTTGAGATTTACTTGTCAATCACACTGTCCAGTTAGACAGCAAGTAGAGTACAGGCAGAGGTGAGTGTTTGTACACAGCATGTGTGAAAGTGGAAAAGGAATGCAGTCCACGAATGAGCATAATTGAATAAGAACATGAATGGGAAATTATCTTTATTCTTCTGTATGAACGTAATTTTTCACACTAGCTTTTTTTAGGGGCACTAGCTCCTCCAATGAATGGCTGTGCACCTCACTTCACGTGTGTGTGTGTGTGTGTGTGTGTGTGTGTGTGTGTGTGTGTGTGTGTGTGTGTGTCACTATAAAGTGTCTTGTCTATAATCATTCAAATAGGCACCCCACACCAGATTCAAAACTCCCCCATAACCAGCATCACTTTCTCCGGACAGGACCTCTCACCGGTTGTCACCAACCTGGGAGTAAAAATGTACCCTAAATTTCGAGCCCCACATCAGACATCTTTGCAAAACGTCCTTTTTCCACCTCACTAACATCTCAAAACTCCGCTCGACACTCAATCGCGTGATGTTTTTAATCGTGTGATGTTTCTTAGTTCGTGCATTTCTATTGTAGCACTTTGAGATTCCATGGAATGTAAAGTGCATTATAAATAACATCCATTATTATTATAAATTGACCAAACTCATTGCTCTATGTGATGGTATTCAAAGCTTCCTCCTCAAACAAATGATAATCACAGGTTTCCTTTGACCTTTTCTCCATCAGAGTTCTGCCCCTCAGGCGCCAGTCATCTCTCTAATGTTCTATGCAGCAGCAGACACACAGGGTTCCCTGGAGACCCACATAGAGAAAAGTCGCCTGAGTTCCATCACTGGGTTCTCTGAGGAACTTGGTAACTACAAGATTACCTTCCGCAAGCCTGTCACCGGGGAGTCCTCCAGTGTCAAATATGCCAGGTATGATAATAATCCTGTATGCTGCTATAAAATGAAAACCTCTGTCTGATCTGCATTTTTTTTCCTCAGTGGGTTGAGCATTGGCATGGGCATTGACCATTAGCATATGAACTGTAAAGCGTTATTCATAGTCTGATTTATCGATGGTGAGGTGACCACCGCAACTACAACATAACGTCACAGATGAAGAGCAAACCACCGCTCTCCCCAGCCCTTCTCTCTGTTTTTACTCACTAACGCTCCACGTTATTACAGCTCCGGTGGTCACCTCACCACCGAAAATCCAGACTATGAATAGGCCTTGACAAAGCCAATTACCGTAGTCACTGTTCCCAAAAGTAAGCTGTTTATTAGCATTTTGTGAACTGTCCTTGCAGGCTATGGGATCTGTAGTTGGGTAATAAGTCAATCAATCAAAATTTGTATAGCACATTTCATACAGCAAGTGCAACCCAATGTGCTTCACAGATTGCAAATAGAAGAGACATTAAAAGAAAACAAAGTAGTGACAACCTTGCCCGTCTAGAATGAATACAAATTATATCATTCTTATTCTAACAACTGGTTATTGTTTTTGAAATGCCAAACAATAGCCTAACTTCTCTGTTTAGCTAACGTATCAATTTTGTTCAGAGCTATCAGTAATCAACTGTAATGTTACCTAGTTTGTAGTAATTAATGAGATAATATTCCTTCTGATATATATGGATACATATTTGAGAAAATGGCAAAGCCATACAGTGAATAACTGAATAATATAGAGCATCCGTCTAGAGAAAAGTATTGTGGAAATAGATAAAGCTATAATGGCAGGAATTGAATATATATTATTTGTCAAGGCACAGGGGTAAAGTTCCTGTCTACCACCAGAGACTGTGGGTTTAAATCCGCCACGGCGCCTTCTGGGCGTCCATACGAGCACAATTGGCCATGCTCGCGGGAGGGAAGCCGGACGGGCAGGAAAATGTGTCGCTGCACCAGTTCCTCCTACAGGTTAGGCAGGGAGCCTGTCAGCAGGGGATGTTGAACTGTGAGGAATAGGGTGTTCACCCGCTCACGCTAACGTCCTCTTGGTGAAGCTCCTCACTGGCAGCTGAACCAGTAGGTGGAAAAAAGCAGTGACAAGGCCACACACACAAGTGTGAGGGGAATTGGCATAACGACTAAATTGGAAGGAAAAGGGGAAAAATAATTGGCTACTCAAATGTGTATATACTGTATTATATAAAACAGAACTTGTAAAGATTCAAAATGAAAGCAAATGAGCAATAAAACTGTTAAGATCTTGGGTAATGTGAAATAGGAGTGTTCACCAGAATTGTGTAAAATTGTGGGCTTTAATAAAAAGCAATGAAGTGACAGCAGGAAGGCAATGTGTGGAAGCAGCATGACAGGCAGTACAGAAGACATTTTCAAGTATGTGTAGTACAGATGGCCTGTCAAATTGTAATGAGTGCAAGTTCCTTGCACAAACACAATGTGTATCGCATGTTGCCTGAACTGCTTATCCAAAAATAGGATGGTAAAGGAACATGCAAATAATAAACGTGTATGTTGCATATTAGGTCCTGTTCTAGAACGATAACATTTAAATTGGTATATGAGATCATGCAATATTTTTATATATAAAAAAAATAAAATAAGAAAATGGAATCATATCTTTGACTGAATACAAAGTGGAGACATGACTAAAGCAGAATTGCAAAGAGAAAAGGCACAGTATGCAACCGTTGGCAAGAAATGGAGAGGGACTAGCAATATATTTGCTATCCACCATGATATGGCTGGTGAAAACTGTACTACTTCGTGTTATGAGACCATGAGCCAGGTTCTAGCCTCAAGGTACATCAAGGATCAATATACAGCTAGTAGATTAGCTACTTGTTTGATAGCAGTAGTTAACACATACTGTAAGCTTTGAGGGACTTTGCTCTCAACAGAAACAGGCTGGCACAATTTAAATCATATCTCCCTTATTCATTGATAGTTATTTTTCCTATATTCAGCTATAGTGTAGATTGTTGTAACTTAAATACCATTGACAATGAATGGAAAATATGTTTCTAAGCAAATTGGTATTTTTGTCCTAACAAACATTAAATACCATTGACAATGAATGGAGAATTTACATCAACGAGCAAATCAGTATTTTTGTTAAATTGCCATCCTATGCCCAGCTTTGTGTGTCTGTGTGTGTACCCCATAGCGATGATTTGATTGGCTGAGGGCTTAAAAAGTAAAGATAAAAAGTGAGGGCAGAAAAGGGAGATCGCCAGAAGTGATTGGCCGCAATGTGATGAGGTATGATAAGAGCGCCCTTCACTTTGTGTGACTTTTGAGGGGTGCTAGCCCCTCCTATATACAGCTTTTGTCCCCACGCGTCTCTTAGTTGCCATTGACAATGAAAGGAGAAATTAGGTCATATGTGCCTCAATATGACGTAAATTTGTGGCAACACAAACATTAAATGCCATTGACAATGATGGGAAAATTTAAGTCGTATGTACACGAGCAAATCGGCTAACCAATCACATAAATTCAGTTGAGATGATGTATGTGTATGATGATGTATAATGATAAGAGCTGTATATGTACGCGGATGACCTTGCCATACTTTCCCCTAGTAGCAGTGGGTTCCAACAGCTACTCAATATTTGTACAAATGACGGTATTGACTTTGATATTCAGTATAATGTATAAGTGAGGGGCGCTAGCCCCTCTTATATACAGCTTTTGTCCCCACACGTCTCAATATTTGCCATTGACAATGAAAGGAGAAATTAGGTCAAACGTCCACCAAATATGTTGTAAATTTAACCAACCAATCACAAATGCAGTTGTTCATGAGATGATGTATAATGATAAGAGCGACCTCACTTCACACACGTGTGATTTTTAAGGGGCACTGCCCCTTCTATAAGCGGCTTTTGTCCCCACACGTCTCAATGTTTGCTATTGACAATGAACGGAGATATTATGTCAGAATTCCGCTAAATATGACGTAAATTAAACATCAAAACATTAAACGCCATTGACATTGAGGGAATACTTACTTGCGTCATATCTATGTAAACGAGCAAATCGGCTAACCAATCACTTGTTGGTGGGAGAGTGCTTGGCCAATAAGGAACCACCTTATGTAGCAATGTCAAATGTCCGCTAACAAATTGATGTACGATGACAAGGGCGCCCCTCATTTCACACGGTGTGATTTTTAATAACTAGCACCTAATGTCCCACAAAACATTCCATCTTTAAGCAATAACAATCATCCTTCCATAAATGTATAGACTCTGTGGTGCTTGGGGCTCGAACTCTAGATGTGAGGACCGTGTAGTGGCTCGAACCTCTAGTTTTCTATACTGTATATTCCTGTCATTTCCCTCCCCTACTCTTGGTCCGTGGAGAGTGTAGAGTAGAGTCGACAACCACATGTCTCCTCTGATAAACGTGGAGTCGCCAACTGCTTCTTTTTACCTGAATGTGAGTAGTTTCATACAGAGATACCTGCTATCCCTTCCAGTTCTGCTCCCTGTTATTGAACAGGCTCCCCGACCAACCTGATAAGAGTCACTTACTAGTGCTGCGACAGAGGGCACCCTCCCATACTTGCTTCCCACCTGTGAAAAACTGCCAATTGTCTACATTGAAGCACCTGGCCAAGCCGGAGCCACCATGGTGGAATTGAACCCCAGTCCACAGTTGTGGGCAGTTATTTTTACCCCATGCCACCAGGATGCCCCAAACAAATATGTTCAACCTTATCTTTATCTTCTACAATGTAATGCCTAAACACAACTACTGTATGTTCACACAAGTGAGGGGCGCTCTTATCATCACACATCATGCATAATCTCATTCCGGCCAATCACAATTTGCGTCCTCACTTTTGTCAATGTCAATCAATGTTTGTGTTAAGACAATGTTTGTGTTTACACAAACCCTCAAATAGGATGGGCTAGCGTCACTGAAAAATATAGCATTATGTATTGTTTTCCTTTCATGTCCATTGTGCAGGCATACTGAATTATACTGCGAAAACAGATGATTAATGTCCAAGGAAAGTGACAGTGTGTACTGTTGTTTTCTCCTTTGCAGTTACAACTACCTTCAGACGGTCTCTCCTGGTTTGGAGAAGCTGACCGACATTGTGAAGAACAGTCTAAACCGCAGGTTTGTCTACAATCCCCCCTCTGGTGAGAAGAGGCATTACATTGGCCTGGACTCCTATAAGCCGCCCCACCACCAGCACCAACAGAAACCTACTGACACCCGGAAGGAGAGTGACTTTGTGGTTCACCAGGTGACCATCCAGACTCCATTCCAGTTTGAAGTTCAGTTTGAGTCCGAGAGCTTTCACGACCGGCCTAACCAGCTGGTGGGTGCCACCATGACAGAAGAACTGGAAAACAGGAAAGATGCCTTTAATGCCAAGTTTGAGAAGACGTTTGGCCTCGAGAGCAAAGGCTACAGTCAGGCTCAAGTTAAATTCAGCAAGGCAGCCCTCAGTAATATGCTTGGTGGGATGGGCTATTTCTATGGTCAGTCGGTGGTCCAGTCACACTACAATGAATACCCTCTTCTCTACCCTGATGGTTCATTGTTCACTGCTGTACCTTCCCGCTCCTTCTTCCCAAGAGGGTTTCTGTGGGATGAGGGTTTCCACCAGCTGTTGCTGAGCAAGTGGGACCCCCAGGTATCCCGTGAATCCATCTCTCATTGGCTGGACCTTATTAACATTGAGGGCTGGATCCCCCGTGAGCAAATCCTCGGAGATGAGGCTCGAAGTAAGGTCCCTGCTGAGTTTGTGGTCCAGCGAAATGAGAATGCCAACCCACCCACCCTCTTCTTGGTTCTTCAGGAGCTCATTGAGCAGTTCTCTTCAAACCCAGATGCTGTGTCATCTCAGAAGACCTTTCCGTTTCTCCGAAGGCTGTACCCAAGACTCAAGACTTGGTTTGAGTGGTACAATACCACACAATCTGGGCTCCTGCCCAACTCGTACCGCTGGCGCGGACGTGACAAGGATACTAATCTCTTCCTCAACCCCAAGACGCTGACGTCTGGGCTCGATGATTATCCACGAGCCTCCCATCCCTCGGCAGACGAGCGGCATGTAGATCTACACTGCTGGATGGCATTGGCATCGGGTATCATGGCTAGCATTGCACAGCTCCTGGGCGAACCGCACCAGGAATTTGAGCGCACCCACCGAGTGCTGAGTGACGACAGCCTACTCGATGAGTACTACTGGTCCGAGCAGCTCCGTGCCTTCAGTGACTATGGCAACCACACCCAGGCAGTGTCCTTACAGCAGGAGAAGATATACGTGCCTCCTGGGCAGCCACGGCACCAGTTCCCTGTGGCGCGGCTAGTGCGCTCTGTCCGCCGTGCCCCCAAACCGCAATATGTAAATGCTTTTGGTTATGTTAGCCTGTTCCCTTTCCTGCTGCACATCCTCGAGCCAAACTCGCCCAAGCTAGAACACATCCTGAGAGATATGAGGGACTCTGACAAGCTGTGGACTCCCTATGGCCTCCGCTCACTCTCCAGGGCGGACCCCATGTACATGAAGAGAAATACAGAACATGACGCCCCGTACTGGAGGGGCCCCATATGGATCAACATCAACTACCTGACCGTGAGAGCCCTGCACCACTACAGCAACCAAGAAGGCCCCTATCAGGAGAAGGCAGCTATCCTTTATCAGGAACTCAGGACAAATATTATCAACAATGTTTACAGACAATATGCTGAGACAGGGTATATTTGGGAACAATACAATGATGGAACTGGCAGAGGCCAAGGAAGCCACCCTTTCACAGGCTGGTCAGCCCTGACCGTCTTAATGATGGCTGAACAGTACTGATACGTTCAGATCTCACCTCAATAAAATAATATTGGTTCTCATTTGTCATAAGTCATAAGTGTTTATGATTAAGACAATGTATCTCATTGGTCAAATGTTCCTACCACTTTGATATGAAAGCAAACTCCAAAGTCAGACTCATCTGAGTCATGTTGTCAAGAGCATTGTTCATTTGGTATTAACCTCTAATGAGACCCTCAGGTTCCATGCAAGCATCTTATTAAATATTGTTTTTATTTAAACGATGATTGTAGACAGCCAGTTTTTGTTTGCAGATTTGTTTTGAAAAGTCTGGTATTTCTGTTAACATAATGTGTAACATGATGTTCATTAGCACTGATTTATGCAAAAATAAGTCAAGAGGTTTCCTCTTGACAGCAACGATATACAATTGACATACAGCTGTGCAGAAAGACTAGTACACTCAACATCAGATCAGACCATGAACTTATTTAAATTATACACAAATTAGTGAATTTTGTTCTTTATGCTGTCTGAACTATACATTCCCGATTGATCTTGGAATGAAAACCGTTTGTATTATAGTCTGTCAGACAGTCGTTAAATCCAAGGACAACCCATAACTCTGAGAGTGTACAGATGGAACCCAATCAAGGAGCCCTGATGGAGAACCACTGCTGTAGCCTGGTTAATAAACCAGACTAATATCGCACGGACCGCGGGATATTGGTCTGGGGAGGCTCAGCTTGGATTTCATTTCCAGGGGGGCGGGTTGATACATTTTCTCTTTGACGCAATTGGTCAGAGCTACTGTCAGTCAAATGTCTCAAGCGTTGAAAGTCACTGTACCAAAGCCTGCCCATATTGCATACCGTGTCCCGATTGGCCGCCCCATTTCTCTGGTGTAGGAAATGGGCGTACAATTGAGCCTCTCCAGACCGTAATCCGCCAGCAGGCAATTTATTTTTGCCAACGGCTGATTCGGTCTGGTTTATTAACCAGGCTACCACTGCTGTACAGTGTTGGGTAGCTTTGACTGAATTGTCTGGAGAAGCACCAGGAAATTGGTGTGACACAACTTGTGTGTTGAGTGCCAAGGAATAATATGAAATATGATTGAGGGATTGTTTTGTTAAACAATAAATTATCTAATTAATTATGTTTACTTATGTGTTACTTTAACATGTTTAATTTATATGAATCAGATTTTTTTTTCTTCTTCACTGAGCATGAGAAATAATCAGTGAGTCTTGGTGCAGCAAATTTCAAAATGAGAATCAGTTTATTGTCCAAGTAATGTACTATCATGTGTGTTTGTACATCAAGAATTTGGCTTGCTGCATGGCTCTCCTGTTCATACACAAGTTCTGGCCGGCTTATCCTCCCTTAAGCCAATTTTAATATAGGAGAGGATACATACAGTATCAGCATTGTACTTAACAAGTGAAAATAGCAATAAGTGATGTGTGCAGCACTGGATAGTGGATACCAGCACATAGTCTACAGTCCAATGTTATAATCCTTGTTTTTGAGGAGAGCTAGCCCCTCCAATGCCTGGCCTTTGAAATTACGTTATGCCAGCCAAGTCAGCCAAGCCATTGACGACGTGAGACGTCTTGTGACTGATTTCGTTTTACACAATAACACTGCATTCATGTCTCGTAACGCATATAGTGGCAGTGAAACTGCAATGAAGGATATTGAGGAACTGATGTGGCCAAGATGAGAGGTGGGGCCCCAGGCCCTGCAAGCTCACCTGACGAAGAAATCCTTGACCCCACCAGTGGAGTGCTGCCAGGACTTCCCTCCCCACTTGAACCAGCCAAAAAAGGTATGAGAATAGGCACATTAGAGATTATTGACTAAATACATTAAATAACTAGAACTACACTCTGTCGAGTGCCTGTATACTTGCTTGTTGCACACATTTATGGCCTACTAGTGCGCAAGCAGAACGTGCAAGTACTGTCGACCGCTACAAACTTTCAAATCTCAGCCTCTGTGAAAGAACATGAATTATTAGGTTTAGATATTTCCTATGTACCTAGTGTTTGGAGGTAAAAAGTTATATTTTGTAAGTATGGTAAAAGCATCTACATATAAAATAAATGCAGTCCCATCGATTTAGAAGTGTCCAGGATCCACTTGTAGTTTCTCAAAGAAAAATAAGTCATGGATATCAGATGAAAGAAAAATTTTATCACGTATACAGTATAATATTATTTATTTTAAACTGCCAATAACATTGCTTTAAATTGACTTCATCTTGCACTATAGTGATATCAATACTAAATCATGGTCTGAGTAATAGGTGTCATTACCTTTACCGTTAGTCCACCCGACACTGAAACATGTCACCATCGATAACCAATTGGTAAATATCTTCATCACGTCATTATGCTCATATGATGCTAAGGGACATACGCATCGTAGCACCTGACGAACAACATTACTTGCACGCTCTGCTTGCGCATGTAAATACATTAGGCATGTGGCAGTCACAGTGGGCGCCCCTGACTTCACAATTTTTTTAGATTTAACTGCACAGTAATTGACTTTCCATGATACTTGCAATTCAAAGCACCTTAATTACTTGCGCAAGCAGAGCGTGCAAGTATTGTGGTCGTACTGGTACGAATGTGCGTATGCTCGGAGGTATATATGTACTGATGGTGATGGTGACGTAATTAAGATATGTTTCAATGTCGGGTTATAACTGGATTATAACTGGCTGCCGAAAGGCATGTCCGACGAGACTATGTTATACACCCTGTCCGTGTGTGTGTGGTCGAGATTATGTTTTGCACACTCATTCATTCATGCAAATCGGTACACATAAGTCAAGTAAATGATCAAGACAGATCCTTTGCTGTTTACATATTCCTGTTCTATAACAGGGCTCTCGTGCAGCAATATATGGGTACAAGAACCCTTATTTAACTTAGTGTTGTGCAGAAAGTCTTCCACCATCCAGGAGGAAGACGTATCAACATCCTGAGCATACTGTCTGTGACCTTAAACGCTGCAGCTTGGCTCTTTCTCCTTTTGTCAGAGCCACAAACCGAAGGTCACTAGTTGACGTCAATCTGCTGCAAGTGATTTGTTTACCTGCACGGTTTCCATGGCTCATCATTGTTGTGAGCACTTCGATTGCATCAAAAGGCACGGAGGGAACACATAGGGATGGCATTTTCTTTTCACTCGCTGACATGTTGACATACATTCTCACACTGAGCCATACAAGTAGCCAGGTTTCTTATTAATACTTTGACATGACATAACATAACCAGTGTCTCGTGGCGGTGCATGTTGGCTCTCAGAGAGAAAGAAAGACGTGTGTGTGTGTGTGTGTGTGTGTGTGTGTGTGTGTGTGTGTGTGTGTGTGTGTGTGTGTGTGTGTGTCTTATGAATCCTTTCAATAGGATACAGTAGATGTAGTAGCTTAGTTTAAGGTCCAGCATGCTGCAGCAGGGCTAAATATAGTGCTCGACTAACTACATTCTGGTAGTGATTGTGAAGGCACAGATTGGCAAACAAAATCTCAGTAGCTTATATAACAGGCTCTATCCGCAGACATTATTTTGTCCATCAAAATGTTAAATAGCAGAAATTGTTTATCCAATGTTGCCCTGCACATTTCATAGTTGCAATGGATGTGAGACTTTTTTTGTATTAGTTCCTGCACCAATGTGACCCAAGAAAATGTCATGTACTTTCTTTTGCAGTCACTAAATACGTAGTCACTATACCCAATTTAGTAGTCACTAAATAGTACCCAATTTGTCGTACAACAATGGCATAAAAATAGTCAAAGAAAGAAAGAAATCTAAACAAAATACTTGGTTTCAGAAAGATATAGAGCCTTCACAAGTTGTTTACCATCAGAAGCCTGTGCGATCAATACCTCCCAGAGACCCACAGCCCATCGTTCAACCTTTGACCCGTTAACACAAAACACATCATCATGGGATTTGAGCGCTGGTGAGCCATATCATCTGACTTTTTTTTACCGTTTCTCTCTGAGGAAATGGATGCTGCATCCCCTCAAAGCAAACCACTGTCAGAGGGAAAAATGCATTTATTCCTTTGAAGAGTATGGCTGTTCTGTGTGACTAACCCATTCTGACCTGAGATCAGATTCATACGAGGTTTCCGCCGGACACACACTGGTCTGACGAACCCATTCTGACCTGAGATCAGATTCTAAAAATGTCAGTCGTTCTTCGATTTTTTTCAAAAATAGCAGACCTACAAGCTCGTATCGCGCCACTCGGTGGCGCGATATGAGCTTGTAGATCTGCTATTTTTCAATAGCTAAAGCATAACATGATGCTGACACCAAAATGGGTGCCCGTTCAGAATGGACTAAAGCACTCTCCACAATCCAACCCCCTCACCCAAGACCCCTTTTTTCCATGGTGCGATGGTGGATAATAGCCAGGCGGCATCAGATCTAACTAATGTGACTGCATAATAAACAGATGAGTCAGGGAGAGAGGTTCCAATTTGCATATCATCTCATCCTATCAGAGCTTTTCCTTAGAGGAATATGTTGGCTATTTTGCAACTTCCCTGTAACAACTAACAGGCTTGTACATACAGCACATACAGCTGTAGAATATTGCCCTGAAGAGTTTGTATATATGTGGTTAAAAAAATAGGGGGAAAAAAGAAAGAAAGGACAAAGCGTTCATGAAGTTGCCTTAATAGTGGATTAAGAGTCCTTCAGCACTGGCTACACTTTATCATGTAATTACTGAGAACTTATGCTAGAGGGAGCTAATTAATAAGGCATTTGAAAGGTTGATAGGGCCCTTATTTGAATACATCTCAGCTATCATTTCACTGACAATAGAGAGCTGCATAGCATTGCAGAGGTGTAAGTGGATCATTTTGTTAATAGTTCCATTTGGAGTTTAAGATATTATGATGGCAGGTTGTATTTGTAGGAAATTGCTGTTCATGGATGATCTCTACACATTCCTCGTGTGTGTGTGTGTGTGTGTGTGTGTGTGTGTGTGTGTGTGTGTGTGTGTGTGTGTGTGTACAGCTAATCTCCAGCACCATTAAAGCGCCACCAGAAGTCTGACTTTTGAAAAACATTTCTTTTGGTATTACTCCTCCAGATTCTGCCCACAAATCGTTGCACACTATCTCTATATGCCTGTGTATGTTATTATGCTTTGTAATGTGAACCACTTTGGTTCGACCTTGGTCTATATACTATATAAATAAAGTTTGATTTGATTTATAGTCATGTGTTCAAGCCGGATCTGTCCGTTATTTCATATTCCATTCTAATTGGCTAACATGGGCTTTCAAAGTTGGCAGGATTGGCCCGTTTTGAACAAAAAGCCTCAAATCATGAACACCGTGTGCAATTTAGAGGCATCACATTGGCCTGTTATAGCACCACCATGAGGTGGTTTTTGACACTAACTCTGGGGGAGCCCAGGTTCGAACTGGCAACCTTGCAGTTACCATCCAGCCACTCTACCACTCTAACGGCATAGCTATCACTACTATAACGATGACACTCAACTGCTTTTTCTATCCCCCCCCCCCCCCCTGCTACTCAGGCAGAAGAGCACATCACTGCATGCCTGGCTGACATCTCACAGTGGATGTCTTCTAACCACCTCAAGCTGAACCCAGACAAGACTGAGATTCTCTTCTTCCCAGCTAAGTCCTGCCCCATGCGGGAGCTAACTATTTCCATAGACAACGCCTTGCTTACCTCTGTCCCGAGAGCCAGGAACCTTGGTGTTATCCTGGACAGTCAGCTCTCGTTCAAAGCACACATTACAGCCATCACTCAATCCTGTAGGTTTACACTCTATAACATCTGACGAATTAGACCCTTCCTCACCCAGGAGTCAGCCGAGCTCCACCTCCAGACATCAGTCATGTCAAAACTTGACTATTGTAACTCCCTCCTTACTGGCCTACCGGCATGCGCACTTAAGCCTCTCCAATTAATCCAAAATGCCACAGCTCGCTTGGTCTTCAACCAGCCAAAATTCTCACATGTATCCGTCTCCCCCTTCTCCGCTCCCTCCATTGGCTCCTGGTCGCTGCCCGCACAGTACAAAACTCTGATGCTGGCATTCAAAGCAATAAAAAGTATGGCACCCCCATATCTTGCAAGTCAGATCGAACCCTACAAACCCTCCCGCACGCTCAGATCAGCCAATGCAGGGAAGTTGGGAGTACCTTCATTAAAAACGCTGGGACAATGCTCCACACGTCCCAAACTCTTCTCACTTCTGGCTCCAAAACTATGGAATGCACTTCCCATTGCAGTCAGAACTGCATTCTCACTCCCAATCTTCCGCCAAAGGACTGAAAAGCCGCCTCTTCAGACTCTGAGACTACATTGTAGCCCGTAGCAGTAGCACTTGCCGTAGAACTTGCCCTAGCCTTGACGACCTTACAGGCGTATGCAATTAACCCATTCTGACCCGAGATCAGATTCATACGAGGTTTCCGCCGGACACACACTGGTCTGATGAACCCATTCTGACCTGAGATCAGATTCTAAAAATGTCAGTCGCTCTTCGATTTTTCAAAAATAGCTAAAGCATAACATGATGCCGACACCAAAATGGGTGCCCGGTCAGAATGAGTTAAAGGCTCAAATTACCTAACTTACCGGTTATAGCATTTTATGTAGACATAGCACTAGTATATATGCATAGTTTCATTTTATAGATATTCCACTGTTAGCTTCTTATCTTATGTATGATTCATGATCATGACTATTTTTATGTATAATGTATGGAGGGTATGCGTGTGACATCATCACCAAACCCGGAAGTTATGCAGGAATGCCTACTGAGTGGCAAAAAACTACTTTCTGGCCTTGACAACCCATACATCCAAACATAAAATTCCTATCTGATTGCATTAAACAACGTTAAACAATGTTAAACTCACTTTGCATGTTGCTTTGCCACTCGATGTTCCATTCACTTTAAAGGTATATTCAGTGATTTCACTCAAAAAACCTTAGGTTTCGTTTTTGGCTGTGGGACCCAGCCTTTCGTCCAATCAGGATATAGAGTCAAAAATGAAACCTAAGGTTTTTTGACCCCCAGGGGTTAACTGGGGACAGGGAGGAACTCCTTATATGGTCAGCACACTCTATAGTAGGGAGGATTATTACAACAAAACAAAAAAATAAGTGATATTTGAATTAAGTGAAATCACTGAATATACCTTTAAGCATGCACATACCCTCTTGCTTACTGTAAACCGCTCTGGATTAAGAGCATCTGCTAAATGCCTAAATTGTATGTTTATTTATTTGACATCACAATCACATTGCACATAATTGTACAATTTGTAGATGCATTGCTTATAGTACTAGCACGAGTGCTAGTTCTCAACACCTGTCCACAGGAGACTTTTCCAAAATACGATAACACTTTAGTCTAAAAACGTACGAGAAAAAGGAATATATACTAGTAATATTTACATCAAAATCATATCCATTACATTAATTTGTGAAACAAAACACTTATTACATTATCAAACAGTGAGCACAGTTTATATGTAAAAAACATTACCATCCGTCGTTTTAGAACCGTAGGCAAAGAGTTCCCCTTTACTGAGAAGGCAAACTGTCCGAACAGTACAGTTACCATGTCTTGAGGCTCGTGTAGATCTACGCCTCTACCAGAGGTCATTTACAAATGGACAAGCCATTTATTATGATGATTGATGATCATGTTGCATCATGTTACAATAAATGGCTACCTCCACCCATAGAGCTCCGAAAGTCCCTGTCCATTCATTTCAATAGAAGTTGCTCAGCCCCCGCCGACCCCTAGAGGACATTCTCCTCTAGCCCATTCTGAACGGGCACCCATTTTGGTGTCAGCATCATGTCATGCTTTATCTATTGAAAAATAGCAGATCTACAAGCTCATATCGCGCCACCGAGTGGCGCGATACGAGCTTGTAGGTCTGCTATTTTTTGAAAAATCGAAGAACGACTGACATTTTTTTTAATCTGATCTCAGGTCAGAATGGGTCAATCAAACCAATGTGTGTCCAGCGGAAACCTCGTTTGAATCTGATCTCAGGTCAGAATGGGCTAGGGTTTCAGGCTGTAGAAGCATGCACAGACTTTGTGTCCTTGAATATTATGGACACAAAATGAACGACACAAATGTCTTGTTGTTTGGTCTAAATGTTACCTGCTTCCTCTTCTGTCTTTACTACTGTGTCTTCTATCTTTACTACTGTGTGTGTGTGTGTGTGTGTGTGTGTGTGTGTGTGTGTGTGTGTGTGTGTGTGTGTGTGTGTGTGTGTGTGTGTGTGTGTGTGTCTGCCTGCCTGCGTGTGCGCGTGCTTGTGTGTGTTACGTAAAGATCACTATAAATAGTCTCACCCTGGATCTTTTGTCTTTACCTGATTCGCTCTTAGCACCAACATTTTTTATTTCTGGCCAGAGCTGTGGAAGCTAGTGCAATGTAGAGCTGCCCGTTACCATAGTTACTTTTGTTAGCTGCAGGCTCCCTGCACTCTCACACACGCACTCACATTCACTCACTAACATTCGTTCATTATGTCTTACTTCTGTGCGTGTGCGTGTGTGTGTGTGTCTGTGTGACACATACAGGAGTGATTATTTGATAGGTATTGTAGAGACGGGGAAACATGGAGAGAGAGAGGGGGGTGACATGAATCAAATGGTCCGGCCAGCCAGGACACGAACCGAGACTTAAGTCGATGAGAGCCAAGTCAAAGAATCCTAGTCACAGTCCACAAGACTAAAGCAGCAACAACAAAACCAATCCATGCCGATATCCTCAACCCACACACTGCTCGCATTCCATCTAGAAGACCAATTGGGAAGAATACCCCACCAGCTGACGTCACCATCCAATCAGCTTGGGAAATGGAATGGGTGTCCAAGGATGTCCTAAACAAGCACCTGGTGTCAGACCCCACCCAGTAGGTCCCTGGCATCAACCTCGCAATGAGACAGTGGTCTGTCTACCCTGAATAGATTCAGGACCAGACATGGCCTCATGCTTGGCCAGCCTTCATAAATGGGGCAGTAGCCCAAGCGCACTGTGTGCTTGTGGAGAGGAGAAAACAATGGAGCATTGAAGCTCGCCTTTGCAAAGTCTAGAAAGAGCACTATAGTCGCCCTCCATACTGCAGACCGGGATGTAGTAGTGTAGCGACTTTGCATTTGCCAAATAAATCTGGGCATTGATGGCAGGAGGTTTTAGTCACAGACTCAACTGGCTATAGTGTTTCAATGGGAGCATGTAGTGATTTACATGCATCTGAATCTCAATCTATAGGACAGATATCAGTAAATAGGCTTTGCATTCAATGAAATATGTGATACGGTCAGATTAGTTACCCTTCACCATATTCTCCACAAGTGGTGAGTGCATGTGTGGTGTAAGGTTGGTTTCCGCCGCCATGTATGAATGGGTGAATGTAATCTATGTAAAGCGCCTTGGTCTGGATAAAGGTGCTATATCCCATTCTGAACGGGAACCCATTTTGGTGTCAGCATCATGTCATGCTTTAGCTATTGAAAAATAGCAGATCTACAAGCTCATATCGCGCCACCGAGTGGCGCGATACGAGCTTGTAGGTCTGCTATTTTTGAAAAATCAAAGACACTTTTAGAATCTGATCTCAGGTCAGAATCGGTTAATAATGAAACTGTCATGATGTAATAGACATTTTTAGAATCTGATCTCAGGTCAGAATTGGATATATATGCACCATTTACTCATTTACTCTTCAGTGAGGGTGTTCGGTTTGATTCACCTGTCCGGAAGGGCCATGATGAAACACTTCCATCCTGATTGGATCCCGGATATAATTGCTGGCATCAACAGGGTACGAGGCGTCACTGAATTGTTTCATGATAATCAAAATGATGTGAATCATATAGATTGATAGATTGATTTATTAGATGGCATAATGCCGAAGGCCGCATATGCTATGGCCTTCGCAGTGACCAGATCTTAACCCTATTGAACACAGCTTGTGGTCAGGTGGGCCCAAAACCTTACAAAGACACCTTGTGTTGGTCTTCACTTTACTTTGTCACCTCAACTGTTTCCTGGCTTGCCTGGTTTGTTTTAAGATGTTGAAATTGGTTGTCATTATGTCTCCCTCCAGGGGGTCATGAATAAACGCTAAGCTAGGAAACATTGGGTTCTCCATTACCTTTTCAGGACCCGGTGTTCACTGTGTATTTCTTGACATTTTGTCACATTGTTATTTTTTTTTCTTTTTAAATGTTATGTTTATTAAGTTATTTTTTTAGTTTTTTACAAATATAGAGTCACATTGTTATTGCATAATGAGAAAGAGGATGATGTGTGAATGTGATATAATAGTTGGCAGTGTTACATCCTAATTGACGAAACAAATCATGGCAATAACATTTGCAAAAGGTGTCTTTGATTGGTCCCATGTTGGAATTTGAATGGCCTATAAATGTTATTACTTGAAAATACAGTCTTCGCGTTTTTGTCACATGCTACGTGCTACTCCCTATTCAATTTAAGTGGAATGAAAGCATGTCACAAAAAAATGCTTTACTAAACAAGATAAGAAGTGCGCAGTAAAGAGATATACTGAAAGACTTAATACTGGTTATATTTCTCAGCTAGAGGAAACATGAGTGTTGCATCTTGACCATTGAAGCACACGTATGACAGGACAGTTTGTATTTTAACCCATTCTGACCTGAGATCAGATTCATACGAGGTTTCCGCCGGACAAACACTGGGTCTGATGAACCCATTCTGACCTGAGATCAGATTCTAAAAATGTCAGTCGCTCTTCGATTTTTCAAAAATAGCAGACCTACAAGCTCGTATCGCGCCACTCGGTGGCGCGATATGAGCTTGTAGATCTGCTATTTTTAAATAGCTAAAGCATAACATGATGCTGACACCAAAATGGGTGCCCGGTCAGAATGGGTTAAACAACATATTTCCTATGGCATTAATACCTGACATGAGATTATGATTTAAATGTCACTTTTTTTTAATCTATTAATGATTTCAAAAGAGATAACAGCAGGTCGCTCAGGCCCAAGAACAGCTCTGTCAAAAATGCCTACAGAATTTGTATGGATCCTGCAGAGAAGAAGGGCCACGGTGGGGGAGCCATGTTAGAACAGTGCTCTGTGTGGGGGAGTCTGGGGGCATGGCTGAAGAATCACTGATGCCCTCAAACCGCAGTCACGATTAGTGGAGAGCGGAATATATGATTCTAACCTATCCCTGCTGGAGAAGCAGAGCGTATACAGGCGGCTGGGGACCGAGGTGGGCGATGTGGGTAAGTATTTTTGGAACGCAATGGGAAACCTGCCACTGCCAACAGTGATCCAATAGGGGGCCAGGTACCGGGCTTCCCTAACCCGCATGCACTCCCACATTGAGCGATAAGGGAGAATGCGAGAGATGCTGCATGGTTTCTTCAAAAGAGAGAAAGAAGTATATGCTCCATGCACTCTCTCTCTCTCTTTCTGTCTCTCTTTCTTCCTGCATTTCTTGATTGTCCAGCATTTAAATGATATATTTGTAACATTGCATTACCCAACATGAAAGAGAATGAGAGAGAGAGGCAGAGAGGGAGAGAGCGAGAGAGAGAGAGCATCTTGGCAGCTGAAGCGAGTATCTTATATTTATAGCAAGTTGTGTTTCCGGCAGAGGTTTCTCTGCTCTTAGCACTCTCAATCCCTTTTTTTGCGGTTTCTTAACCAGCTGCATTGTGTCCAGGCTTTAAAATGCAGCTGTTTTCCTCATCTATTGCCTGGGGAGGGAGGGGGCTTAAGATGTGACATGTTGTCACATTGTAATTTTGGGAGGGGGTAGGGTACACATTTCTCCCTATCTTATACCAACCACCCTTTGCTTTATCGTAGGATTGCTAAAAGAATAATCTGCCATGTATCTTGGAAAGTTGGAATAGCAATAATGGAAAGAGAATACCCAAGCTCTTGACGATGAATTTAAATTAATATGCATATGAAATGAATGTCATTACCATATGGAATGTTCAGCAAAGCATTTACGTCGTAAATGTGTGTTCCCATATCCATGTAGAATATTGTTATTCTCTTTATGCATTGGCATCTGATAATATTATGCGCAGTTAAGATCAACCAAAAAGGTTGTTCAAAAATGCGATGTACTGAATTATATAGCTAAACGGATATTATTTACATCAAAGGCAACTGCAAGGGTTCTTTTCAAAATGAATTTAAAATATTGCAATATTTAATAACGATAATAATTAGTATATTATTATTATTATATCTACTACTATTACCTATTCGTATTGGACATTGGCACTGGACATTGACATACTAATCCAATGCATTTCCTCAATCAACTAGAATAATGTAAATTACAGTAGGTTTAACACCAGTAACAAGAAGCACATTCATGTAAGATAGCAATTTGAGTACTGTATTGTTAATCCATACTGAATTGTATTGCTTTTCACCACATATAGGGGTATAATAACCATGAGATTCTGTAGAATAAGACTTATTACTCATGTATATATTACTAATTCACCATTACAGAATGTAATCCTTGTCTATAATAACTGCTGGCCGGCTAACATTGTTGCACATATGACTGTAGTCACCATTTAGAGATTATTGGCTTCTATGAGCTCAAAGGAATAGAATATTGGTTTTGACTTATTAATAAGGCAGACTTGAGTCCATCATATTATATCAATAGCCTATACTGTATGTCTCACTTGTTTGTTAAATGATCCATTCAAAAGCAGTGCTTGGAAGTCCTTCTTTCATTAGGCAATATATGTTTCATCCTCCTCCCATGGCCAACACTTTTGAAGTCAACGTTCTTATCAAGTAGTCATTAGTTTCACTGTCTCAAGATCTCAAGTGCCAGAAACTAAAGTGCCTCCTCGCCCCCACCCCATTTACATAAAATTACAAACAATAAAGGCATTCTTTTTACTTTTACAGGTGCCATGCCGTCGCGCTATAATGTCAGTAAGTGGTAACATTACATAAACGCTTTTACTTTGGTCCTGTGCTCTGGCATTTATGGGAGGAAAGAGAGGTGAAGCTGCAGCGTCCACGGTCATCATAATAGCGTCTCGTGACGTGAACCCCTGGTGATCCAGCTGGTTTTTGATAGAGCTGAATTACTTTAACCCATTCTGAACGGGCACCCATTTTGGTGTCGGCATCATGTTATGCTTTAGCTATTTAAAAATAGCAGATCTACAAGCTCATATCGCGCCACCGAGTGGCGCGATACGAGCTTGTAGGTCTGCTATTTTTTGAAAAATCGAAGAACGACTGACATTTTTTAGAATCTGATCTCAGGTCAGAATGGGTTCGTCAGACCAGTGTGTGTCCGGCGGAAACCTCGTATGAATCTGATCTCAGATCAGAATGGCTTAAAGGCAGTTCCGCCAGACTAAACATCTCAGGGCCCTAGAATTAGAGGGCACATCAGAGGTGAAAACAATTTGTTCCCGGAGAATGTCAACGCTGTAAATGAAAGAGCGTATATGCTATTATCACACGGTGCGGTAACTTCAAAAAGATGACTCAATGGTGCTCATTTAGAGAGCTGAGTATTACTGTATAGGCCTATACTTTATAGATCTTATAGACCAGCACAATGATGTAGACTGCATGGTGGTCCTCAAGGGTCCATGCAGGGACCCTCAGAGTTCCTTGAATGCATCCCATTTGGTTCCATTTGTAGCGACGCTCAGAGTTATGGGGGTGTCCTTGAAATGAAAAGAAACCACTATAGACTAATCGTGTATATTTTTGGGACAACTGGTCCTATAACTCCTAAACTGGCTTTAATCACTGCAGGGGCCTAGCTCGGGTGGGACAGATGTGGCAGGTGACACACACACACACACACACATGCGCTGGCCTTCCTTTGGTTTATGCACCCACAACAACCCAAGTCACGCACTCGAAAAACCACACTGGCGCTCTCCGTGGTGCTGAAAGAGCAACTCGTCACACAAAACTATACACAAAATACGACCACTTTCAGCGTGCATCCGGAAACGGGTGTGAAACTGCACATGAAATAAAAAACGATTCTGCCTGGGCCCAAATGTCAACCATTGAACACCTCAGGGGTTATCGACAGACTCCTGAAATACAAAGGGGATTCGCCCGCAATGTGAGCAATCACGTTTTGCAGTGACCCTGCACTGCAAAAACAGAGCCGTTGCATAGGCTAGAAATATAATAATATATATATTTAATACGAATTGTATAGCCGAAAAGACGCCTAAATCCAAAGAGTAATTGCCTGAGTCCTGAAATATAGAAAGTATCTTCAAAGTGTATCTATACAATCACGGTATCATGCACAGCATGGCAGCATGTTATCGTTATATGTTGATATAATCTGCACTTTTGCCACTGGCTATCCCCTCTTCCTCTGTCTTTTATTCAATACATTATTCAGTCATTGCGTTCCCGTTGACAAGCATTGCTATGTGACAACGAAGACGTGTCTGATTTGTACTTTCCCCCCAGTCCCAGGTTTCACTTTCGTTCACATGACGTGATTGTTACTGCCCCAGGGCATTATGAGATTCTTCAAATCATTACGTCTGTCTGTCTGTGTGCGTGTCCATGTGTGCGTGCGTGAGTCCACTAGTGGTTCTCAAACATTTTATTTCCATGCAAGGACCCCGTAACAATTGTACACACACAGTGTACCCATTTGTGCACACTCAGAGTTATAGACCTGCAAGTGGTCATTAAAGCTCTTGTGTTTGTCCTACTCAATTGGAATATTATGTCCATCATCCATGCATGCAAAAATAGAATTTTGACCAAAATGTGCACCATAAGCCAGCATGGCATGTGTGATGTTGTTTACATCACAAATGGTTATACTGTTCAATCGCTGATGCTCAGACATAAACAGACTTGGAGTGGCGCTCTTCTTCCCTCGGCTCTATACCTGCACCGGCCGGCCAGGCGGCCACTTGTTGCAGCAGCATACCGCAGCCAAAGCAAACCGTCGGTCCTTTTCGGGGGAAGCCTGTCACATCCTCTGTCCATGTATGGGCATGAAGTTTACACGCAGCGGGGAATCCTCTCACTGGAGGTGATGAATGGGGAGGAGGGCCGAGAGAACCAAGGTGTATATAAGGAGAGACAACGGTAGTCGCTGATCTGACAGCAACAGCAACAGATATCGGAGGACCAGCAAATGAACTGGACGACAAGGAATTGTTTTGGGTTGTTGGTTTTTTTACACCTTTTGACATATTAGCCTATACACTCCTTGGATCAATTGCAAGAATTTAGCTTTTTCTATTTAGTTTTCTAACACTTATTACCCTCATTGGAGATACGGACTTCTATAACCTCGCAATTATGTTGAACAACATGGATTTGAATGCCAAGGATTCTTTCTACCCACAGTTTGACAGTTGCAACAGTTCGTCCATGGGAATGGAAAATAACGTGCGGAAGGATAGCAAGGAGGTCTACGTGGATGCAGAGCGTGGGGTGCCGGCTCAGTTTGGCCATGGTGAGTTCGCATTATATACTGCAATAACAGCGCACAAGCAGTGCATGTAAAATGTGCGTGCGTGCGTGCATGCATGCAGTTGCAGTGAATCAAATGAACTGTGTCAGGTGTGAGGATTTCAATATGAGCCATAGCACTTGAATTGTTACTTCACTTGGCAGCTGTAATAAGGGTGATAAGGCGATCACACGCGTGCATGTTTATGTAACGGTGCATGTGCACCCTTTTTCGTTTCACATATATGCACTGCCGCTGATTGATTGTTATCAGAATTAAAAATTAGTGGTGGTGATGATGATGATGATGATGATGATGACATGGTTGCCTTCTTTATTCTACAGAGGGAGCCCCCGTCACCCTCAAAACCGAAGCATCCAACTCAGAATTCGCTTTTAACTCCTGCGAGAACCCAAAAGACAGCTACAGCACCCCCTCCTCTTCTGTCGCCTACTCCGGCAGTTTCTACGTGGAAGCTTCTCAAGGGGCGTCGTGCTGCACAGAAACGCTGCTCAACATGATTACAGAGATTGTCGGCATATCTACGGTGCCAATCACCGAAGTGGGTCTGCAGCAGAGTAATGTCAGCTGCCGTGGAACGTATCCGTCACCATCGCCGGGTGAAAACGGCCATGACGATTTTGGGGACCCCGATGCCAAGAGGCACCAGTCCTTCAACTCCACCGCTCCTCCCGTGGTGTACTCCCCAGAGCAGACCGCAGGCCACGAGGCTCCAGATACGGCCTGCTCACAGCTGAACTTTTGCGCCTCTCAGCTTCCAGACCACAAGACCGTGGAGCCGAAGTCAGAAGCCGCTTCTTTCCCCGTGGTGGTCAAGAACGAGTTTGAGAGCAGCTGTTACGAATGGGGTACTTTCCCCAAATCTGAGTATATGGAAACGGGCTTCCAAACCGAGTCCTTCCCGATGTCGAGTGACTTCCCCCCCGAGCAGCAAATGGATGTAAAGGAACTCTTAGACACATTTTCTCCTATTTGCCCCAACCCAGAGATGCAGTTTAATGTGGAAGGGGTTATCAAACAGGAGCCGTGTTTCTCTGAAACTTGTTCTCAGAGCTACTCCAGTCCTATATATACTAACTACCCAGCACCAATGGGCCTGTCATCTAACCTGAAACCAGTCACGTTCCCCGCTGAACGTCAACTTCCCAATAATCAATGTGATTCCTCATACACGCCATCTGCTGTACCGAGCACCATAGACTCCATCCTGTATTCTTCCTTATTGCCAGACTCCTTTGCCCAAAGTTACACCCGTGTGCCGAAAGCCCCTCGCGCCAGAAAAGCCCCAGCCGCCGGTAACGGCCAAGCCAAAGAGAAACCGTTCACCTGCCCCATGGAGAACTGCGACCGGCGCTTCTCTCGCTCGGATGAGCTCAACCGGCACATCCGCATCCACACGGGCCACAAACCCTTTCAGTGCCGCATCTGTTTGCGTAGCTTCAGCCGGAGCGACCACCTGACCACCCACACCAGGACTCACACGGGCGAGAAACCGTTTTCCTGCGATGTTTGTGGTAAACGGTTCGCGAGGAGCGACGAGAGGAAACGACACGGGCGCGTGCATCTGAAACAGAAGGAGAAAATGGAACTAAAGCCACAAGTGATCAACACGTGGCCGTTCACTCTTCCCGAGGGAATCTGAGGAACCTAATGACGTCCACTCAGTAGGCTACAATAGCCCTGTGTGTCCATATTAGAATCTTTCCGTCTTGGAAGATAATGCGAGCTGAATCACTAACACTTTCGGCGTTTGTGGTGTGACACGTTTGCGAAGGTTTTGCGAGAGGGTTAGAGTGGGGGTAGAGGCATTGTTGCTGTCCAGTCTTTATTGTGATCTGCTGTTGATGCTGCTGGCTCTATGCAATATGCATAAACTGTTAAAAAAGTGGGTTAATAGCAGCAGCACATCAACATTGACTTGTTGCTGTTCCAGCGAACAGAAAGCAAACCCCCGTGCCGTGCGGCATTGCATGGCTATACTGTTCAGCACCGCTTTAGCTGGACAGCTCCAGCCTCAGCAAGAGAACCTTTACCATCCGCCTTGTTAAACAGAGGATGGATTGCACTTAACACTAAACAAATATTATTGCGTTTCCACATAAGATTATTTTATTTTGTGCTTTTAGAACTTTTAGAGCAATGATTTGGAAAATGGTTTGTAAAATGCATGTTTATGTCAATGTTCTTTCTTTCAATGGCGTACAGGCCAGTATGACTGACAACGTTTATGACATGATCGTAGGAGAACATTTTATTGGCTTTTTGACCATAAGCTGTCAATCTTTTGCCAAGATTTGGTGTTTGTTTAACTTTTTATTATTTGGCTGTCATTGATATTTTTCGTCATTTAGTCCCATGTGTTGTGTTCCAATTGTATGAATTATTACAGTTGTTGAAAAATATAGCCTATCATAAATGGGAAATAAATATATTTGTAGGAATGTACTTCTTTGTATTTTTATAGCTAACTGTATATTTTACATCAAACACTTTTGAACTCCATTTTTAAAGGGACAAATTGCATTCTTACTAATATGGGTGCTATACTGTTCAAGCACAACAGAGTATTTTAAATATTATGAAATTGATATATGAAATATATATCTGTTCACTTCTCTGTTGATATGATACATTCTTATTTAATTGAACTACTATCTACCTGAGAGGTACCACACACAAAGTACACTTATAGACTACAGTTGGTGTTATTAGTTTTCTTCATGATGTGGTTTTACTTTATATTATGTACATTAAGTAATGTATAATCAAGCTGGAGATACAGTAACTAGCTGAACTAGAGGATACAAACATTGCTTTGAGGTGATCAAGTAGCTCACATTGCTGAGAGTTTGTGCTGTGGTTTCTTTTAACCCATTCTGACCGGGCACCCATTTTGGTGTCAGCATCATGTTATGCTTTAGCTATTTTTGAAAAAAATCGAAGAACGACTGACATTTTTAGAATCTGATCTCGGGTCAGAATGGGTTCATCAGACCAGTGTGTACACGTCCAGTGGAAACCTCGTATGAATCTGATCTCAGGTCAGAATGGGTTAACCGTGGGTGGTTGGGGCTCTGGGTATTATTTCCCTGGAGATATATTGTGATGTTTCATACTTATCAAAAATGGTGAGAATTTGGTGAAATTGTCACTAACAGGGTATTGCCAATAAAGTGACTGAACTCGCATTAAGTTATATTAACTATTTAAAGAGTTTTTGTACATAACAGTTTCTATACATTATCTTAAATGAATATTGATGTTGTTATTTTTATGAGAGGAAAAAAAGGTTTATGAATAAAAAAGTCATTGTTTTCTTGAACTGGCGAGCGACTGCTCCTTTCTTTTTTATCTTCAGCTCATTTCTCATTCCGTAGCCCGGTCCCGATGACTCACGATAGGCATTTGACTCAGACACATTGAAGCTCCTCACGGCTTATTCAAACATCACATTTTGGTAAATTAAAAACGTAGCGAAAGGTAGAGAAAGTCAAGAACTCCTCTACCTCCCACATTCATTTTTAATTCAGAGTCAAGTTTTTCGTCCATTTAGAATTGTGTGTGTGTGTGTGTGTGTGTGTGTGTGTGTGTGTGTGTGTGTGTGTGTGTGTGTGTGTGTGTGTGTGTGTGTGTGTGTGTGTGTGTGTGTGTGCGCGGGGACCTATTCAGATAAAAATCACTGGAAGAAAAAAATAATATTTTTTAACTACTAACTTTTGGAGAAAAGACTGTTAAATCATTCATGATACAATTATAGATCCACTTGTTGAAATGTCATGTGCCATACAAACCAAACATGATATAGTAAACATATACCTTGAGACAATCTATTTGCATTGACCAAAACAAATGAAGTGAATTGTACATGTAGAATGTAGGCAAATGTTAGCCTATAGATAGGGGGTGTTATAGAGTATATAGTAAGCAAGCAGTGCATAATGGCTCAGCCTACCATAGAGTTATATATATAGAGGCCTACCCTTTATTTTATATAGGTGACACTTTGATCTGAATCATACAGTGCCAACTGAACCCTGTCTCATGCTGTGGCCTGTATACTTTGTCCCCTTCATCAGCTCCATCCAACATCACTGTCCTTCCCCACGTGTTCTTTGGTTTGCCTCTCTTTCCTTTCCCAACCAGGTCCATCTCAAGGAAACTTTGGATAACCTTTCAATGGGCATCCATCCGTATAATGCGTATAAGCACAGTTTGTGGAAGATTTCAACCTTTGTCATATCATGTTTTGATACTCCCCATACTGCAGGACAGCCTTAACATTGTTACAACCCCCCCCCCCCCACACACACACACACACACACACACACACACACACACACCCTGACAAGCACTTTGGAATTGTAGAAGTTGAGGCATTACATTTAGTTTGACTCGTTTTCACAACGCCTCGCTATGTTTATTTTTTTGTCTCTTTCTTATATTATTTAACAAATTGGCCAATGTTTGACCATGTTTTTATAGTACAGTTTGTTGAATACTATTGATGCAGTAATTGTTTTAGGTAGCCTATTAAAAAGGTCATAAAAGTCCTTAAATGTCACTTCATTGTCATCTGGTGACCCTCAAAATCATGTGGGGAGTGAGGACCCCCCAGGTTGAGAACTGCTGTAATGAATGAATTAAGGACACAGATTGGGGCATTATCGTTGCACAAAATTGTCCAACTGACAATAAATTAGCCTGAGCCAATGGTGAGAGCTGTGTCTAATGTTGGATAAGGAGGGCACTGACGCACCTAAGTTGTTTAACCCATTCTGACCGGGCACCCATTTTGGTGTCGGCATCATGTCGTGCTTTAGCTATTTAAAAATAGCAGATCTACAAGCTCATATCGCACCACCGAGTGGCGCGATACGAGCTTGTAGGTCTGCTATTTTTTGAAAAATCGAAGAGCGACTGACATTTCTAGAATCTGATCTCAGGTCAGAATGGGTTCATCAGGACCAGTGTGTGTCCGGCGGAAACCTCGTATGAATCTGATCTCAGGTCAGAATGGGTTAACCAGGCTATACGAACATCTTTGACGTCGCTTTTTTGACATCAAGAGTCGATAGAGCAGATCATATACCGGTAATTAATTCATTTGGAGATCTAAAGGTCAGAGGTCCTTTGACGAATGACTGTGAGCTTCAGTTCTTGACCGATTCCATTCTCATGTGGCACAGTGGCAGCCAAGTCTATGGATATTTATGTTTTCCTTTATGCGTGCTCCCCGTGACGTCATGTGGCAGCCACATCTATGGACTTTTTACCATGATATATTGGGTGCCCTCAAAGGCACCCCTCACTTCACACAAGTGTGATTTTTAAATGTAACCTTGTCCGAGTGTGCTTGAAGCTGGTCTCAATGGGACCTCTATATTCTTTATAAACCTGTTTTAACTTTGTGAGCACCTCATCACCACCTTGACTGTCATCACCCATGTGAATTCTCAGCAGCACTCGGCTCTTCTTTGTTCTTTGAAATGGTGGTCCTGCAGGAATTTCCCCCGATCTCATGCATGGGGAGGAAGTTGAGTGAAAGCATGCTGATAGTGTTGGCTGCCAGCCTCGCCTGTATATGCACCAACTCTGAACTGTGAACCATCAAAGGATACCGTTTGCGTTCTGTGTTTTCGTTTTGACCGCAAATCTTCCACAGCAACCATTATTACATACACATCTGTAGAAAATGCCCTCCTGCCTTATAGCCTGGTTAATAAACCAGACCGAATCAGCCGTTGGCAAAATAGTCTAGTTTATTAACCAGGCTACTATACTGCCTAGCCTTGGGTAGGAGGAGCCAGACTCGGCACTTGCCTAATTTATAACACCCCTGCACTGAGTTTACTGAGAAGAGTGATTGGAACACACCTGACCTGGTTATACAGAAGGCCTTTAAAAGGCACCCACTTCAGCAGGTGTTAGAGATGCAGCTACCTGTGTTTGGTTTGCTGGTCCCCTGTATGTTCATCAGTTCAATGTCATCTTGATGCATATTTGAGTAAGTACTGTTTATCATTTCTTTGTGTTGTTAGTCGTTTGGTTGTTAGTTAAGTTGCCTTCCCTTGTGTTTATTTTGGTTTCCTTTGTTCCTTAGCCTTAAATCATCACCATCATTGTTTCCATCCTCTTCATCGTCCATGTCCATCTGTATAAGAACTGCTGAAGTGCATCTATCTGGTCCACTGGTCGTGATACTCTGATAGTTATCCAGATGCTCAGGCATCCGAGTATACTTGTTTATCCCATTCTGAACGGGCACCCGTTTTGGTGTCGGCATCATGTTATGCTTTATCTATTGAAAAATAGCAGATCTACAAGCTCATATCGCGCCACCGAGTGGCGCGATATGAGCTTGTAGGTCTGCTATTTTTGAAAAATCGAAGAACGACTGACATTTTTTTAAATCTGATCTCAGGTCAGAATGGGTTTAATCAGACCAGTGTGTGTCCAGTGGAAACCTCGTATGAATCTGATCTCAGGTCAGAATGGGTTAATATAGGGCTCTAACTATAACAGAACAGGAGCTGTGTTTCTCCTGTGTTTTTCAGGCCCGTTGAGAACTCTGCATGCATTCCTGCAATTTCTTGCAATCTGTCATAGTGAGGCAGGCAAGCGGGTGGCCGGCAGACGGGAAGTAGCAGGGACTCCTTGGCACTGGTATGTGTAGGACACCTATGATGTTGTGACGCAGCCGCTTGGCATAACACCCTTCTTGCCCACGGCAAATGCGTGAGCATTTGCGTTGTCTTCAGCTGACATACAGTACAGTAGTACAGTATCAGTATGATAGCACATGAATTCATTCTCTCCTGTCCATCACTCACTTAGTTATCATCATTCACTGACAATGAAATAGGGGTCCAGTGTGTGTGTGCGTGCGTGCGTGCGTGTGTGTGGAGGGGGGGGGGGCATATAATCCCTCATGCATTGTGTTAGTTGGCTAGCATTGTCCAGTGAAGGATGGTTGAGGTTTTTGAATTGCACGCTGTGCAGTCACCATTATCCAGACACTTGAAGAGTGAAGAGTTATTGAACTATGACCGCTGATGGAATCCTGCATCGGTGCGACTGAAATTCTCATTTGCATAACTGATAAAATGGCTCTTGATAGATTTGTACATGAAGTGCTGTTTGGACTTTCCGTCAGCTGTGTCGTCCTTGCTGAACATCTTTGACCAGATGAGGCTTTTATACTCGCGCTCCAACACACCACAAACCCACTTCCTTTCCACTGACTGACATTTATAGGCGCGACCACTATACAATGTGTGTAATTGTAGAGGCCATTAAGTAATTGTATTGGAAGGGCTCATGACCCCTACTAACCCATTCTGAACGGGCACCCATTTTGGTGTCGGCATCATGTTATGCTTTAGCTATTGAAAAATAGCAGATCTACAAGCTCATATCGCGCCACCGAGTGGCGCGATACGAGCTTGTAGGTCTGCTATTTTTGAAAAATTGAAGAGCGACTGACATTTCTAGAATCTGATCTCAGGTCAGAATGGGTTGATCAGACCAGTGTGTGTCCAGTGGAAACCTCGTATGAATCTGATCTCAGGTCAGAATGGGCTAAGCACCTATGATATCTCAGAACGTGTGACCCTGTCCATCTGCTGTGAACAGTAGCCCATCGAGTCCATTAGACCCTTTGCCATCACTTTACTAATGCAAACATGTTAACCTTAGACTGTTTGCATTGGTATTTCACCCACTTCAGTGGTTCTATATATGATTCAAGTATTCCACGTTTTCCAGTCAGGAAGCTACAACCAAAATGCTTTTTATTGTCTCATCCAATTAATCGCATGAGTTGGGATTGCATCTGGATAAGTCAATGGGTCTATTTATCTGCTGTACCAAATGAGGCTTTTGGCACAGGATTAAATAAAAAAAAGAATCCTTCTAAATGAAACAGAGAAGGGGATTAGGATGGGCTTGAAACCGTTGGATCAACATCATAGCAGAACGATGTGTCCTTACATGTACGTTTCTGGAAAAGACAAACATAGGATTGCAGTATATATACGTAGAGCACGTGAATGAAGTTTGGCGTTTGTACTGTTTACTTTAGCCTATTTACATTTTATTTTGTACTGGATTTTAAAACTAATTCTGGTGTGCACAATTAAGGTCTGCTGAGGGCTACAGGTTCATTGGAGAAGACCAGGTCATTTACATCTGTCATGTCAGGTATACTATAGGCTATATTATGTGGACCACTTTCTATTTCCCTGTGGATAGCTGCAGTAAATATCCCATTCTGACCGGGCACCCATTTTGGTGTCAGCATCATGTTATGCTTTAGCTATTTAAAAATAGCAGATCTACAAGCTCATATCGCGCCACCGAGTGGCGCGATACGAGCTTGTAGGTCTGCTATTTTTGAAAAATCGAAGAGCGACTGACATTTTTAGAATCTGATCTCAGGTCAGAATGGGTTAAGTAGACCAGTGTGTGTCCGGCGGAAACCTCGTATGAATCTGATCTCAGGTCAGAATGGGATATAGGACGTCTCACGTTGAGACAGTCAAACCCAAAGGTCATGATCAAGACATCATGGCTTATAGTGAGTGTAGATACTGAACTTTAGCATTAAGGTTACCGGTTTCAACCCCACAGCAGCCAACGTGTCCATCCTCTGAAAGTGGTTCTGAACGGTTCGCTCATTCTCAGTCAGCCTGGAGGAGGGCATCAGCAAACACCTGTAACGTTTAGGCCGTTGTGATGTCAAATGGTGTAATTGCAAGTAAGCCACCGTGCAGTTTTTTTCAGAGTGCAATCAAATAATTGCCTCCAGTAAGCCCATATAATACAGGCTTCTAGTCCCAACACTCTAGACACTTAAGCGTCAAGCTATCCTCAACTGTGGTGCTGCTTAATGCCTGAAGCCTATCTTAAGTCGGACAAGTATGGCCCTAGTGGTCCATCAAGGGCTATAGCATCCCTTTTATCCATGCTTGAACTCCAAACAATTCTATCTCTACAACAATAATCCAATAATGACTTTCAAAATGTACGAAAAATGAATTTATTTGCTTAAATTACAGATCAAGGGACGCCTTGACAGGCTCAGGCCTCAGGTATCAGGTCACCTCAAGTGCCTATTAATAATCACGGTCCTACTTGAGACATGTCTATATGGCCACATTCGCCTGCGAATTGATCTGTTATGGGGTAATCACCACGTAATTTTATGCGCAGTTGCGCACCTTTTATAGAAAGTGCGCGGTGGTGTGCCA